>NC_056739.1:499058575-499181075 GCF_019279795.1 Protopterus annectens
TCCTTCCCTGCCTCCTTCAGTAACATGCTTCAGATTCTTCTTTGAAGGAATGCGACCTGCACAGACTTGTTGACAGCTTTGTGTTCTTCAGATGTATATCACTATGTTCTGCATTCTCCAGGATGCCATATATTTCCAGCGGAGATCAGCTATTCTTGCTTCTTTTGCACAAATACCAAGAGTGCAGTGTACCTCATTCTCTATGGAGTCCCACTGGCTTACAAGCCTTGTTATTCCTGCTATTACCTTTATTTTCTAGTGATGCACAAAGCATGACAGCCTCAAGCAATTTCAGCACAGATGTACTCTCACTGATGTTTCTTTACCACAAAGTACTACAGTCCGTGATTTGCATTCAGGATCTCCAGATGACCAACTTCCTAGATGAACTTTATTGAAGAATCAGAATGGAGTAAATTGCCCTAGATATTCTAAACAGTGCTGCTTAATAGTTAATTAAATCTAGCAGTGCCATGGATTAGAAATTTCTTTTTCCAGTTTGACAAGCTTTAATCAGACCCTGATGCCGTCTTTGTTAATGTTTTGTTTATTATGTGTGAGCATCAACAGTAGGTCATTAATTATTAATGTTATGAATTTTATATTATTTCTTCAAGAAAATATGCTGTCTAGTTATGTTTAGTATCATTGTCCTTTGTCCCAACACCCTCTAATCCCAGCAGAATTTTGTTTTATTTGGTTTATTTTATATTTGTTAACTGGGATAGTCTGACTGAGCAGAGCTGATTTTCAGTAAGGGCTTGAGAAGAAAAACTCCCAATATTTATAAAAACAATATAATATGTTACAATCATTACATCACAAAAAGTATAAAACTGAAAAGAGATAATCACAAATGGTAGAACAAAAAAGAGAGAATCACAAAACACTGAATGATTCATTAGTGTGAATCACAAAAAAAAAAAAAAAAAAAAAAAATATATATATATATATATATATATATATACATATATATATATATAGATATATATATATATATATATATATATATCAGTAATCCCCAGCTACAAAACAGAGATCAAGTGCTGTCTTGGTAGTACTGCTATTAGGGGAATGGATTTTTAATAACATACTGTGTAGACTTAGGGTTAAGGTAAGGATTAGGGGCAGGAGTAGCGTTAGGATTAGGGTTAGTGGCAGGCGTAGGGTTAGGATTAGCCTAGGGAAACTGGAAATTCATCCCTGGTTTGGCACATATGTCTCTAATGGACACAGGTAACCTGTAAATGGTTCATCTCCCAAACCTCTGCTTATACTTATCAAGGGTATCAGAACTTTGGGATGTATGGCTAGGCTTAAAAAGCCCCTTGTGGTTATTAGCCTAGTAAACACCTATGAACCTATGAAAACAAATAAGATGGGCTGGGTTAACGTTAGGGGCCCTCCTGTACCATGTTACAATTCTATTATCTATGTAGGCAAGTATATCTTAACCCATCATGGGATGCTACGTTCAATTTTGACAGATTTTGTTTTACATCTATACCTTTTAAAAATTTGCCTGCATTTGTAATTCATGTGAGTTATGCTTTCTTTGTTCTTACTTAAGTGTTTCAATACTTTTAATGAATGATTTTAAATTATGCTTTGTTGTAACAAATATTTTATTGCTATACTATTTTAAACTGGGTATGTATAGTGAAATATGGCTCCTTTGCTAATAAGGTTAAAGGCTTGATTAGTAATAATTGGAATATTATAAAGGCAGATGAGGAAATTAATCAAATTATAGATGACACACCCACATTTGTGTATAAAATGGATAAGAATTTAAAAAGTAATTTTGAGAGGAATGATGATGTTAGGGCAAACCAGAACAAGACAGGACACACTGCTAAGTGTGGACACTGTAAACAATGTAGTTACATATACGAAGAGAATAAGATTATTTTAGACAATGTAAATAGGTCTACAGTCACATTCAAAAAAGGTAACTGTAATTCTAAACACGTGATATATTTAGCTAAGTGCATGGAGTGTTCGGGGTTTTATGTAGGAAAAACAGACAGATTTTTAAAAAACAGAATCTATGACCATATTTATAACATCAGTAAAAAGTATCATAATAATACCTTGTACAGACATATTGAGACAAAAGGGGAAAACCATGACTTTAAGTTTGGCATATTAGAATTGGTATACACAAACCCCAGGGGAGGAAATATTAAAGCTATACTGGGGGAGAAAGAAATAATGTGGCAGCTACTATTGGATGCCTCCACACCCCCAGGGTTGAATGACAATATCCCCACCAAACCTAATCTCCATGCACGCAAATGACTTGGTAGGCCAGTAATACGTAATTCAACATGTATTTTAATAGTATTAAATCACAATTGTTATGGGTTATTTTTAAAATGGGTAGTACATAAGAAGATATGTGTATGCTTATACAAGTATTATTTTTATTATTTTTATAATTATATTGTTTGTTACACAGTAAAGGTTAACACTTATAGGTGGATATATAAGCAAGGCTGATTCTTGATTTTTAAACTGTGATACTTCTTTAAGAGTTCTTGCATTCCTATTGGTTCAGTAACTACTGACACCAAAGTACAATGTTATATAAACTTTTAGTAGTTGATTTTGTATATTCTGATGAAGTCCACTTTATGTGGATGAAAGCGCTAAATACATTTTCTGTTTTAATAAAAGAGTGTGATTTTTAGCTTTTGATCACCTATTTGGGATTTATTGTTCATACTGTGCTTGAAGCTGCATTTTTGGTGCTGTTATTACTTTAGTTTTCTGAGTTGGACACTAAAATGTTATTTTGGTGCTTAATTGTTTTAGCTTTCTTTTTTAGATTTTCTGGTGCATTATCCTTAAATGCATCGCTTATAACTGATTTTATAATTCTTTCTTATTCGTTTTCCTTATTTACACATAGGTTGATCTTTGAGTAGCTACTCCTCCTGACCTGTTGAAGGACTTGTTTCTTATTGTCAACCATGCTATCTCATCTGATGTTGCTAATCTTTGTAATAGCTGAAGGTTTTCATATTGCTACCTCAGAACTTTTTCCCAGTAACCAAAGGGATTTAGAAAGTATGTTTCACCCTAGGCCTGACGATTAAGCTTACTCTTTGTTTTGTACTTTACCAAGTGTAGAATGTACTTAAGATACCGGGTCAGGAAGCCAGCAGCCATACTTTCCCTGAATCTACTGCTAACTTTCTCCCCTTGAACTGCACTATCTCAACCTCCTTTACCAACTAATGTTATTACTGATAACTTGCTGTATTCTACTCTCTGTCCACTAGGTGGCACCCTACTTCAGCCTCGGGCTAAAACTCTTACACCCCTTCCCTAACATCTTTCTCAGATTACACTCTGTTTCATCCCTTGACTAGTGGCTAATCCTCCTGTTGTATTGCACTCCTCTTACCTTTCTCTCCTGACCATCGTGCTACATTTTGTATTCTTACCACTCCACTTTCCTTTTGCCTCTCAACTGCTTTCCCTCACTCTACTTACCTGGTACTTTTTGAATGCCTCGGGAATCTGCTGTTCTCTGATTGTCTTCATAGAATCTTCCTTTACCTGCTGTAACCCTCTACGTTCGCCCTGTGGGCTCACTCCGCTCTCCTACCCCACCCCAATTCCCACCCACCCCCAGTGGTCCTACACTTAAACATCCTGAGCCACACCCACGTCTAGACTATCCAATAACTGTCAAGCACTCATTATAGTTTAAAAACCTTTACACCCATTCCCATACTGAAACTAATCTCTATTACTCCTTAAACATTCCTATACTCTACACTATCACTCTACCTATCTACAAACTTCTGACTATATTCTGTACTTTCCCTCACCATGCCCTTAACTATCAAACCCAGACTTTTAAATCTATTTCTTTCACTTACAACACTTTCCATTCTTTCTATACCCTATATACTTACCTGCTATGAAACTCTACAGTATACCACAACTCACCAACCCCTAAAAGAAACATTACTATTAAGTCAGCTTTCCTTCCACAGCCATTCTAACATAACATCTACCTCAACCTATCTCACACCAAAATATCACAGAGTAGCCCATTTTACTTACCTCTAATATAGGAAATCACAAAATAACTTCTGCAAACTTCTAAAACCTTCTTATAGTACTCAAAAACTATCTCTCCTTCATGGGGACATTCACCCCAACCCAGGACCAAATAGCACTACCCTTATAAACCCCCTCCCACCACATCCATCCTCACCCTGCACTGCCTGCAAAACACCAGATTCTCTACTCATAGCTCATCTCAATATAAGGAGCCTAAACAATAAAGTTAGCCAACTTCATGCGTTACTTGATACACACTCATTTGATATCTTGTGCTTAACAGAAACCTGGCTCAAGCCAGTAACAAAGGACAATGAAATAACTCCTCCGGGATATAATATTCTTAGAAAAGACCGAATATCCGAAAAGGATGGTGGGGTAGCAATTCTATACAAATCCACGCAACAGGTTACTTCACTAGAAGTACAACCACCTCTAAATAACAATGGTGAAATACTTATCTCCAATCTCTAGGTTAATGCTAATAAATCTATATATATAATATGCTCCTACCTACCTCCAGGCAATAACATCAGCATCCTAGAAAGTATTCTCTACTGGCTTTCTACATCCTTCCCACAGGAAACCATTGTACTTGGTGACTTTAATATAGACTGGAACACCTGTACTTCACACAAACCCACAACCTATATAAACCTTTATGGCTACTCCCAATTAATTACCTCCCCTACCAGAATCCATAAACCCAGTGGCAAAGAAAGTACCTTAGACTGAATCCTAACTAACAGCCATCCTCTCTCTTACGAAGTAGGTATCCTTCCTGATGACATCAGTGACCACTCACTTACCTATATAACTAGACAAAAAACCTTTATCCCAAACCAAACTACCATCAAAACCACCCGGAACAAAAAAACATTTCAATCCATCAAACTGCCAGGCAGAACTTCAAGCCTGTAACTGGTCACCCTTAAAACTACTCCCTCTTGAGGAAACAGTATCCTATTTTAACTCTAAATTCTTACAAATCTTAGAATACCATGCCCCCTCACGCTCAGTAAGAACTAGAAGTAAAGCAGCCCCATGGCTCACTAAAGAGACTAGGCAACAAATCCGATTAAGAAATAAAATCTGGTCCAAATGAAGAAATACTAAAGACCCAATTGATCGTCAATACTTCAGACAGCTAAGAAATGCTACCAAAAAATCAATACTTCTGGATAAAAAAAACTATTATTTTAAACTCCAGCAAAAGCAACAACAAAATCCACAAACCTTCTGGTCAGGCATCAATAGACTTTTATACCCAGGCCACTCCAAAACACCAACCCCATCAGATCTCTCTCTTCACACTGCCAACCAGATTGCTGATGCTTTTAATATCTTCTTTGCTGAAACAGCCCAATCTTTAGCAAACACCTTACCTCCTACTACTTCTATCTTCTCACCCTCCCTATCAAGCATACCCTCGACCTTTCAATTTAAACCTGTTCCAACATCCCTCATCTATACTTTACTTCATAAACTTAAACCATGCACTCCCTCAGCTGATCTCCTACCTGCTGAATACCTTCAATCTGCAGCTAAAGTACTAGCCTATCCCATTTCTATCCTAATTAACAGAACACTCACTGAAGGTTACATTCCTTCTCTCTGGAAAACTTCTCACATTATCCTACTCCACAAAGGTGGTAACTCAACTGTACTCTAACGTTCGACCAACAGCCCTTCTCCCTCCTCTAGCCAAGATCATGGAAAATGCATCCACCAACAACTTCTTGACCACCTTCTCCAAAATAACCTACTTTCTGACTGTCAGCATGGTTTTAGACCTTTCCATAGTACCACCACTGCTCTCCTGTCCTTTACAGACTGTATTAATCATCATCGTAATAATAACATGCTCTCCTCTGCACTCTTCTTAGACCTATCCAAAGCTTTTGATATGGTTAATCATCAAATACTTCTTAACATACTCAAATCTTTCTCACTTGATTCACAGGCATTACTATGGTTTAAGTCCTACTTACATAATGACAGCAGGCTGTCGTATGGGACAATAAACTGTCCAAACATCTCCCTATTACCCTGGGTGTCGCTCAAGGCTCTATCATCGGACCTCTACTTTTCTTCATATTCATAAATGACCTTCGTATAAATCTACCTCTGGCTACCTGCATACAATATGCAGACAACTCCACTTTAATTTGTAAAGCCCCAACTGCTTCTGAACTCCAATCCATCACCCAAAACAGTATTTAACCTAGTGGAAAACTGGTTCCAACAGCGATGCCTCTTCCTAAATGCCAAAAAAAACAAACTATTGCTATTTACTCCAACTCTAAAATCCACCCCACTACATTTCACTATTACATCCAATAATGGTACAATTATAGCTCCTGACCCTACTACCATAGGTTCATAGGTTCATAGGTTCATACTAGGCTATCTGCCCTAGGGCATTTATAAGCCTAGCCAGAGTGTTTGGCTTTCACCACCCATTTTAAATGAATTTTGCTATGCCCTTTTTCGAGGTTAGTATACTGTGCCTCTGTCTAACAGTGATACAGAAGTGATACCCGGGGTAAACCTACTATCTCCCATCCACTCATCAAGATTCCTCTTGAAGAGAGTCAATGAGGGACTCTGCCTAACCTGGATTGGGATTTTATTCCAGAGTGAAGGGAGCCTCTGGGTTATGAATCTGTCCCTCCAGCATGTCCTATTTATTTCAGTGCTGAGGTTCAAGCCTCTCGAGCGCGTAGCTTGATGGGATTTGGATTTTCTGAGGTGCAGCATGTCCATTAATTCCGGGTTGGACATGGCTTTATACATCAGGCACAGATCGCCTCTGAGCAGGCGGTATGCCACTGAGTAGAGCTGGAGTTTCTTTAACCGGCCAGCATATGGCATCTGTTTGAGCCCTTTGATCCTCTTGGTGAGGTACTTTTGGGGTCTTTCCAGTTGCTGCAGGTGTCTGGTAAGGTACATCCCAAAAGGGCATTGTACTCAATTATGGGCCTGATGAGGGATGAGTAAAGAGGCACGATGACCTCCCCTGATCTAGATGTGAATCCCTTCATGATTAGGTGGGCTATATAAAATGTTTTTCTAACCACTTTGGCCACGTGGTTGTCAAATGAGAGATTGCTATCAACTTGGGTCCCCAGGTCCCTAATTACGTCTTCCATACTTAATGGATTACCACCTATGTGGTAATTTGTGGGCACTTTGTTTTTGCCAAAGGGGATGACTATACACTTTTTGGCGTTTAGCTTGAGGCCATGGCTCTGGCACCAGTTGTCTGTTTCTATGAGGCCCTTTTGTAGGATGCTTGTGTCAGCTGAAGAGTCAATTATGGCACCCAGTTTGCAGTCATCTGCGAACTTGGTCAGCCACAGTCCTTCCGTGTTAGCCTGTACCTCCGAGAAATATATACCGAACAAGAGAGGTCCCAGGACTGAGCCTTGTGGGATGTCACTTGTAACTGGTTTGGAGTCTGACATGGCTTCAACAATTCTAACCATGTGGGTTCTGTCCTTGAGCCAGTTTGCAACCCATCTAGTGACATAGGGGTTTATATTTAAGCTGGTGAGCTTATCTATAATGCCCGAGTGGGGTATTGTATCGAAGGCTTTTGCAAGGTCCAGGTAGGCTGTGTGGACCACCGTCCCCTTGTTAATGGCCTTGGTGACTGTTTCAAAGAAATCGAGCAGGTTTAAGAGGCAGGATCTGCCCTTAACAAAGCCAAACTGGGTAGGATCCAGTGTCTGTAGGTCCCCAATATCTTTATTTATGAGGTCCATGATGATCCTTTCCATAGCTTTGCAGACCAAGCTAGTCAAGCTTATGGGGCGATAGTTTCCAGGATCCGTTGAGGCACCACCTTTGTGGAGAGGGACCACTGTTGCTGTATGCCACTCTTTGGGTACATATCCTGTAGTAAGGCTGAGATTGAACAGTAGTTTTATGTTTGGGTTTAGTTCTTCTTGGAGTTCATGTAAGACGCAGCCCAGGACACCGTCTGGTCCCATTGATACTGTGTTTTTTGCTTTGGAGAGGGCGGCTCTTACCTGAGCATCTGAGATGTCAGGGGGGCAGCACTCTGCTGGGATAGATATTTGCCCTTTTGGTGGGGAAGGGGGGGAGAAGTTTGCACTGAACCTGTCAGCTAGGATGTTGGCAATGTCTGTGGGTTCGGTGTATTTTTTGTCATTTTGGACTAATTCTGAGCATATCTGGGAATTCCCACCCAGGTTCCTAACATAACTAAAGAAAGCCTTGTGATTATCCTTAGTGTCCTGTGCAATTTTTCTCTTGAAGCTGGCCTTAGACGATTTTATGAGTGCCCGTAGTTTTTTGCTAATACTGATCAGAGATGCCTTCCCTTTTTGGGATTTTCCTCCTTCTATTGTATAGTTTGTTTATGGCTGGGGTCCATCAGACAGGACGCCTAACTTTGGAGGATTGGGTCTTGGTTTTATTTGGGATTGCATGATCCATGCATTCCTGAAGGTGTTCATAGAATGCGTTTATAAAGGATTCTGCGGTCTGGACCATATTTTCCACAGGCCCGGGGGCTTTGAAGGATTCCACCTCGGTTTTGAGGAGTGTGAAATTTGCTTTAGAGAAGTTTTTCACTGTGGTTTTTTGGGCAGGGGTCAGGATGTGAATATCTAGTGAGATTAGTTTATGGTCTGATTTTACCAGTGAGGGATACACTTCTGGTCTGGAGCATAGAGTCCCCATATTGGTGATGATCAGGTCCAGTATGTTTTCCCCTCTTGTGGGAGTGGCGACAAGTTGTTCCATAGTATTTGAGTTTATAAATTCTAGGAACCTTTGGGCTAGGGTGTTGGAGCTAGAGTAATGCTCCTATTCTATGTTAGGGTAGTTGAAGTCTCCCAATATAATGGTGTTTGGAGAGACCTTCATATTTTCCAGTGTTCTCAGGAAGGCCGAGTGGGGTTCCTGAGTTTGGGAGGATGGTCTGTACCAGGCTATAAACTGGAAGGCAGTTTTACCCACTGTTAGTTGCACATGGATAGTCTCTGATGCTTCGTGCTGTGCCACCAACCTGGAGGTGTGGGTATCTTTGACGAATATTGATACTCCCCCTCCTTTTGTGGTTCGGTCCAAGTTTTGGGGCCGAAAAACATGGTATGAGGTATAACCTGATAGTGCTGGGGTGCTCTCGGGAGCCTTGAACCAGGTTTCTGTTACTGCACATATATCGATGTTCTCCATGCTAAGGAGAGTTTCGAGTGCGTGCATCTTGAGGTTTAGACTTCTGGCGTTGAGTAGCATTACTCTTAGTTTCTTATCCCTTGTGATACCTATGGAGGTGGGTTTGTCTTTTAAGCCTTGCTTAAAAAAGGCACTATGGGGGTGGCAAGAGCCTTTGCCAATATCCGAAAGCCCAGGGGTGACAGGTGCAAGCCGTCCCTAGCGAAGCATCGTGGCTTGTCAAGCATGTCATCCCAGGCAGACAGGCATTGGATCCCCTTTGAATGACACCAATACTTAAGCCAATTGTTGAAATTGATCATCTTGTCTTCATATTTTGGCATCATTCTTGGTGAGGGTAAGATGCTACTCAAGGTTAGGGTCATACCGGCCTGGGCTACATGCTCAGAGAGCTCCTCTATGTCTCTTTTCATGTAGTCCAGGGAGGTACGTCTCAGGTCATTCACACCAGCATGGACAATGACTGAGTCATATTTGTACTTGCCTTGGAGTGACCTGAGTGCTTGTGTTATGTGGCGGATCCTAGCGCCCGATAGGCAGTTCACCATGACCTTCTCCTTGTTCAGCCTGGTGAGCGGGACGTCAGTGTGCCTGACGATAGAGTCACCTATTACAAGTGTATCAGGTGTGTTGTTTAGCCTTAAGGGCTGTGACTGTTCAGCACACTGGCTTTGTGAGCTATGTGTTGCACGTGTTTTGTTTTGGGGTAGCGGTTGCTTGGGTGTCTGCTTTGGAGGTCTCTGCTGCTTAAGCAGATTTTTATTTAGAGCCTCCAAGTATGTTTTTGTGTGTTTATGTGTTTGGTTTGCTGTCGTGGTAGGTCTATGTGAGACTGGAATTGTAGTGAGTGTGGTTTCCTTCTCCTCCTGACTGGTTATGCCAGTACTGAGTTGAGACAGCTTAGCCTCCAGTTTGGCTATATGGTTGCAGCTCTCACATGTGTTGGAATTTGTTGGGAGGAGGAGAGGGTTGTCTGTGTACATGAGGCAGTTGTAACATTGCCTCAAGATTCCCAGATTCACCAGCTGGACCGGAGTGGAGATTGACAACTGACCTTTGGACATGCTAGAATAGTATTGGGAATTCCTTTATAATTGAAAAAAAGGGCCAATGGGGAACAAAGTACTCAAGGGGAGTTTGTGAGGGTGTAGTGCTTTTAATTTTTTAGTGCTGACTTATATAATTGCTTTAGTGTGGGAATAGGGTGTTTATTATGAGAACTAGATCAGTTCTAAGGGAAAAAGTGAAGAGCAGACTTTGTGGAACCGAGAATGGTTTAAACCCAATTAAGCGGCGCTGCCCGATGCTGCGCTATGTGCAAAATCGCACAAAGCTGTGCTAAAGCGGGTTTTATACTGGGGGACTTGAAAGAGCTAGAAATTGGCCCAAAACGGCCAATAGACTACCAGATTCTTGTGCTGGGAACACTCCTCCAGGGATAGATAGGTTGGTCCAAGCTCCCCACTGCCACTGGTGAACAAAGAAGCCTCCCTTTATCCAAGAAAGGAAATGAGCAACACAGGAACTTTCCAAAAGTCCAGAATACAGCAAAGCCTGTATTTGGACTACTCTAGGTCAGGAAAGATGGGAAACAAGGATGCATTTTTTTTTTCTTTTTTGCAACAAACAGTAGGAAAATGCAATAAATATGTAACACAGGCTAGCGCACTTGAGTGTGTAGCCTCAACAGGTAAATGCAACAAACAGGACAAACTTTAAAAGTGCAGGTGCAAAAACAACTTTAAACAGTTTAAAACAGTTCAAGAAGCAGAAATACTTGCAGTTTAGCTAGATCGGACAGTCACCCAGGTAGTAGCAGGAAAACAAACACTTTTATCAGGTTAGCAGTCGCTCTTTTAGCCTCTCTGCTGCTAGCACCACTCTGCAGGACCACAAGGAGCTTGGCTGAGTAGTAACAAGCGCAAAAACCACGCCAAAGTGGGTTTTATACAGGGGGACTTGAAAGAGCTAGAAATTGGCCCAAAACGGCCAATAGACTACAAGATTCTTGTGCTGGGAACACTCCTCCAGGGATAGATAGGCTGCTCCAAGCTCCCCACTGCCACTGGTGAACAAAGAAGCCTCCCTTTATCCAAGAAAGGAAATGGGCAACACAGGAACTTTCCAAAAGTCCAGAATACAGCAAAGCCTGTATTTGGACTACTCTATGTCAGGAAAGATGGGAAACAAGGATCATTTTTTTTTTCTTTTTTGCAACAAACAGCCTACCAGATTCTTGTGCTGGGAACGCTCCTCCAGGGATAGATAGGCTGCTCCAAGCTCCCCACTGCCACTGGTGAACAAAGAAGCCTCCCGTTATCCAAGAAAGGAAATGGGCAACACAGGAACTCTTTGGTATAACAATCGACCACAACCTTAACTTTGACTCACACATCAACTCTACTATTAAAACAGTAAACAGAAAACTTGGTTCCTTATATAGGATAAAACCTTTCCTTACCCCTGAAGCCAAAACTACCATTGCCCAGACCCATCTGATCTCTACTCTCCTCTATGCCTCCCCCATTTATACTAATCTTTCCAAAAGTAACCTTAAGAAGCTAACCACTTCCTATAACAATATTGCCAGATTTGCTACTGGCTCCCCATTTAGAACTCACCATTGTCAAAATCTCAAACAGCTAGGATGGCTAGAAATGCAAAATAAGCTAGAGTTTCAACAACTCACCATTACGCATAAGATTCTGTACCATCCTAGTAATACTCCTATTCTCAGTAGCCTCATCTCTCCCTACTCTAATCTTACTACTCTTCACTCAGCAAATAAACTGCTGGTCACCATTCAGAAATCCCACAACAGAGCAGGTGATTCTCTTTTCTCAAACTCTGTGGGGAAGACTTGGAATAGGCTTCCCAGCATACTTGCATCTCAGTCATTACCACTCTTCAAAAAGCAAATAAAAATCTTCCTAAAAACACAATGGCTATGCCCTTGTACTAACCCTGACTGATACTCCCCAGTACAACATCACTGTATACCTTGCACCCAAAACCCATAGTGTGGAATGAGTAATCTTTCACTTAACCCCCTTTTTTTACTTTCCTACTCCCAGGGAAATATCACTGTATTTGATCTTTGTATACTCATTCGGCTATTAGCAAAACTCTACCATCTGTATACAGACTAACTATCTTTTTACTATGAGTATAACATTCTGTTTTAAATGCATATACACAAACTCTTGTGTGCATTAAGTTATACTTTAACACTACCTGAATTCACTTTTTAAATCTGTGCCTTCATTCCTAACATACAGTATGTTGAATATCATACCCTTTACCATGTAAATAGTACTATATTGCTGTATTAAACTCTGTACTCACTAATGTCATACCCTTTACTATGTAAATAGGACTGTATTTCTGTTAGACTTTGTATCGATAGTACTGAACTGCTGTGCTAAACTCTGTACTCTCTTTCTCTATAGTACTGTACTCCTGTCATAAACTCTGTACTCACTTCTCTCAATATTAAGTTCTTATTTGAAAATTCTTCTTTTTTCTTTTATGCTGATCTGTATTATTTACTTAATGTGGAGCTTATCTCCCTGGGCCTCTACTGAAAATGGACATGTATCCAGTTGGACTAGCCCGGTTAACAAATGTAAAATAAATAAATAAATAAAAATTGCGATCAGGCAGTTTTCGGGGACTGTGTCCAGTAGCTTCAGACAACTTATTAGGCTGCATTCTCATTACTGCCATCTGAGCCTCTGCTTAAACTGTTCAACCTCAGCCTATTTACAGGGTTTTCCTCTGATGTCCGGAGAACATCCACTGTGACCCCTCTACAGAAGGATGGCCATTTAGACTTAGTTAATTACAGGACCATCAGCCTCACCAGCTTTATATGAAAAGCCATGGAACACATCATTATGCAGACATAGGCATCTTAAGATATCTAGACTCCAAACAGTTTGGTTTGGTAAAGAGCAGGTTCTGTTTCCTGAACTTAGTAAGCTTCCTTGAAAAGGTTACACAGCCTGTGGACAGTGGTCACTCTGTGCACACTGCTTATCATGACCTAGCAAATTATTTGAATAGTAGGATTGCAAACTGGCTACATAACAGATCATAGGTTGTTAAAGTTGTTGGCACCCTCTCTGAATGTAAAATTGTGACTAGTAAAGATATCCAGGAATCAGTACTAGACCCTCCCCTTTTTGGTATTTATTTCAGAGATATTCAATCTAATATCCTGAAAGTTTGCTGATGACTGCAGACTGGACAAGGCTATCCGCTTGTACACTAATACTATATGGGTACAACAAAGGCTGGAATATGCACATACCTGGTGTATTGAAAATTGTCTCAAGACAAATGTAAAAAAGCACAGCACAGGAGCAAAAAAGCTGCTTCTGCCTCATATGTTATATATGTTACTCTTTGTTAGGCATATAAAGCTGCACACCTCTCTCTCACTCAAAAATAAGGTTTCTGCCATAGTCAGGAAATTCTTCTATATGTCTCAGTTAATTTAATATCCTCAAGATTCATAGAAGTCATCCTTACTACTATTTTTCCTTTATAAAACCTATAATCAATTACAATGACCGCTTTGGTAGACACAAATTCTATTGTATTGCTCAGCTGGAAAGATCACAGAGATTGTTAAGAAAGAAAAGTAAAGGCTTTAATGCCTTCGGCTCCCTCAATAAATTAGTAGAACACTCCTTATACTCATCAGCCTGCTTACTGCTCCAAGATGACCTTTGCCTCACTTTTTGAGTCATGAAATTCCAAGTCCTATCTGACCTATTTCTTTACAAAACCAGCAGCTCTACCAATACCTGCACTAGGTATCGACATCTACACCAGCAAATTAGCAAGACTCACTGGAGTTTTAATGTAGACTCACCCTACAGAATAAGATACCACTATGAGTCGAACAAAGCTTGTCATGATGGCTGGATGGGTGGTCACACAAGTATATGCAGGGTTATCATGCACAACTATGCACAGTTTTGTTATCATGCACAACTATGCGCAGTTTTGTTATCATGCACAACTATGCACAGTTTTGGAGGTGAGCATTACTGAGTTCTTGAGGAGGGTGGTGAGATCTTTTTAAGTGTGCCTATTTAAAGGCACATATGGTTAGGCATCTTATGGTCCCACCATTGTTTGTCAAGTATTATTCCTGTGTTCCTCTGTTCCTAATGGGTTAGACAACATTGATAAGGTATATCCTGGTACTGGGCTGTTGTAAGGAGAAACATCATTCTTAAAGCAGCCCTTCTTACCTTAAGATACTCACAACTACTTGACCTTCCAATTTTTGGCTCTACACATTGGTAACCCCATATTAGGCCTGTTAATAACACTAATGCTTTATGCTTAGTTAGTGTGTAACAAGATCTGTTTAATTAACTTCACATCTTTTGCAGAGTGCTGATGTAACTTTTGTTATGGACATTTTCCTGATATTAACTATGCTCCTTACATAGGGATTTCTGTCCTTGCTGGCCTTTCATGATTCTGGTTCCTTGAATAGATTGTATAGAAAATGGGGAGATCCATTTAATTCAGGTTTTGGTATGAAGAGTTTAAGTACAAAATAGGATGTTAGGTAATTTATCTAGTTACCATTTGTGAAAGATGTTTTGAGAAAAGAGAAAATGGTTAAGGTTTACCTTAATCTTACCATGAACGTTAAAACTGAAGTCAGCTAAAATAATGGCTTTGTTATGTTTTATGTTGATTATTTCCAGTAATGTATTTTCTGATGGGCTATTTGACTAATTGGGAATGGGATAACTATGGTTGCAATGTAAATCTTTGTATGTCCATTTAGTGTTATATGAATAACAGCACAATTGAGGCTTGTCTTATTTTTGTGTTTCTGCCTGCTATGTAGGTAGGTGAGAGATCATCTGATTTATTAAGGTGATATTACCACTGCCTCTGAATTTATTGGTCAGTTGTAACAGTAGTGGAAGTTACTAGATATGTAGACATTAGCCAAGATTCTGTATTAGCCAATTTTTAGGGATTATAATGGTTGAGCCAGAGATACAAATGGAGTCAGTTATTACTGATACTTGCAATATTAGTGTGACCTATTGTAAGGAGTTTTGATCTGGATGGTGATGGTATAGCTGGAAAGGTTGGACGTTAGTTGGTTTCATGCTGACTGCAATGTGCTAGTAGTGTCACGAGTCATATTAAGGTGGATTTTAATGCAACTGAAGACAATGTGTGAAAAGGTGTTTTGGTTAGACAGACACCCAAGTAAGTTACTTACACTGAGAGCTAGTCTTTTAGAACCTGGCCCTATGTCAGATAGATAGCTTTGTATATGAACATAAGGGAGGCATTTTATGTGAACTGTCTGCCATGTTGTTCATTGGATAGGATTGTCTGCATTTATAGTTTGTTGAAGTAGGATATAATGTTTTCTAGTTAAAAAAATGAAGCAGTTTGAACATGTAGCATGGATAATAGGAGTAGTAATAGATAGCCATAGCTGAGTATATTCATTATTGCTTGAGGAGTGTACTCAGTTCAGGTAGGAGAATGCTGAGGTTGTAGGGGGTAACAATTATTAAGAGTTATTGAGAGGTGCAGTGGTGCAGCAGTTAACATTGTCTCCTCACAGCAAGAGGTTCTCTGGTTTGATTCTCGGCAGGGGTACCTTCTGTGCGGAGTCTGCATGTCCTCCCTGCGTTCACGTGGGTTTCCTCAGGGTACTCCAGTTTCCTCCCACATTCAAAGTCGTCTTTCCCAGTTAAAAAATGTTAAGTAAATAAAATAAAAATAGATAAGATGTTGATAGCAGTTAGGTAACACTAGGGAGATTTACATTATGGTGAGGAAAATGTAACTAGATCTAGTCCAAAGGAAGGGAAGAAAGGAAAAAAGCTCTTTAAGTGGGACTGATAACTATAAGTGATTACTATCGACTAAATGGAGTCAGTTGACTTTCTGATAAATAGCTAAATTCAAAAGTAGATGGATTATGTAAAACAAGTCATTGGTTCTCAAAATGATTATGAAAAAGATCGCAAGTGAGGGCAAAGGAATGATTGTGGAGGATGATGATATAGAGGTAATGTGTGGTATGTTATTACTAGTAATAGCTAAAGAAATGGGGCTTTTATTATTTATTATTATTATTTTATTTTATGTTATTTTATGTTGTAAGTAATTGCTATGTAAATTGTTAATCGCTATGTAATCCAATGTAACTACTGTCTGTTTATTTTAACTGTGGAGCTTTTCTCCCCGAGCCTCCACTGAAAATGGACCTACATCCAGTCGGACACTCCCGGTCAACATATATAAATAAATAAATACATAAATAAATAAAATATTAGTATGAGTTTATTTGGTGGATGGAATTTGATGTGGGCAGAAATGTGAATATTGAAGAATGGGCAAGTAGTAGGACTGCGAAGAACTGGAAGGTTAAACTACATGTATTTAGGAAAATGATTGTCTTTAACCAATGAGATTAGTAGAGGCAGCAGAAAGACCATATAAAAGTAGCGATCTAGGGAGCAGCTGGGAATGAAGGTGAGAGAAGAGTCACGCAGCCCAACCAATGAATGAGATGTGCGGATGCATTAGCCTGTGCATGAACACTGATGCAGCAAAGCAATCCACTGACAAGTGGTAAAAGAGCAACATTTTTATGTGGGAATGGAATTTGCTTCTGAGGTATGTGTATCTTGCATAGCACCAAGAAGCAGCCTTAAATAGAGGGTCTATTGCTATTTAAACTGATGCTTTTAATTAAACATTTTAAGTTTCAGTAGGTAAAGGGACAATGATGAATGCAGACATTTATACGTATGCTGAAAAAATAAGGAGGAGACTGATTATCAGCACATGAGAAGGACTGATGAATAAAGTACTGCATGAAATATTAAGGCAGCTCTGAAGTCATTTTATATGAGTACTATTAGCTAGCAAAATACATTTCTACCAGTGGGAAGTAAATAGAAAAATGAGTTGCAGTACTTAAAAGTTGCAACAGACATGTCTGCTATCTAAATGCAGCCCAATAACGAAACAAGAGAGAGTCTGGGAGAAAATCAAAATCAGCAGTTTGTATTTCATAACGTTATTTGGAAAGGTGAAAACAGAGTTTTGTATCTAAGCAATAAATACAAGCTGGCATGGGTGAGTGTGCATGTAATGCGTTATAGTTGTAGGCTGAATCCATGGTAAGGAAATTGTATTTTTTGGTTTGCTTGTTGTCACTTTCTCATGCTGTCGCTGTTTGCTGAAAAGCCAGGAATAAATCAACCAAATATAACAGCCAAAGCCTATGCAAATGTGCTACTGCTGCTGCTGCTTCGTCTTTTTTTTTTTGCATGTAGGTTAGCTGAAGAGAGGAAGCATTTATTCAGTGAGGAACTGAGGTTACACAAAACACATGCATTCTTTCATACTGCAAGGCATTCTGGGAACTGTTTAAAATTAACACTAAAATAAGGAAGCATTTCAGACCTCAATAGAAATATATATCACCAGTAAAACTGCCCAATGTTCTGCCTTATTTTCTCATAATACACTTATGCAGTGTCTAGTCCATTATTAAGACCTTCTCACTTTTTTTTTACCTTTCCTCCCTCAGTCCTTCAGTTTTCATTAGAATAAAGAATCACAGATAGGTGGGTAGCTAAGAAGAATGATTATAAAGTCACAGTCTAACTGATCACCAGATGTAAATTTGGGGTTAGCACCATACAATTTAGGGACAGCTAGAGGTAAATGTTATTGGCAATACATTTAGTGCAGCTGATCAACAAAATGTAAGCAAACAAAACAAATACATTCCCTTGCTGCAATGACATGGGCTTTGACACAGTTGAAGATAGCCTTCTCTGCTGTCATCAGCTTTACTTGTAAGTTGTATTTACCACCAAAAATATTTAACTCCGAGCCTTTACTAAGCAGCAGACATGGCATTTGGGGAGTTGTTACCAGGTTATTTAAAGCACCTTATCATGCAATGCATAAGTGCAGGCAATGTAGGCAATGTTGACTCTGGGTGTGTTTAGAAACATGTAAAAATACTGAAAAACATATCCATCTGAGGTGTGCAGAGTTACTAAAATGTCTTAGTATATAACAGGTCCCACACATTTATTGTTGTCTGTGCAAAAATATTGGGGAAAAATTGAATAGTAAAAGTGGAACAGATCAAGGTATCAGAAAGAAGTATCCTTTTTTCAGAGAGATAGAGAGTGAATGTAAGAGAGCCAATGAGTTATCGATAATACTGAACAGGGAATGACACATAGCCTAAAGAAGTAATGGATACAAAAGATAAGATAAAATGCAATATTAAGAAGTAACATGTCTGTTAACTGCTGGTTATCTAAAATCAATAGCTCATACTTTTAAATCTGCTGTGACCATCTACAAGCCATATAAATACCCAGAATCACTTCTAAATACTAAAAAACAAGCTCAAACCTCCCTGGAAAACTAAAGTTGATTTCTTGTGTTAGAAATGAAGCAAAATTACTTTTGAACAGACAGCTCTCTCTAATCTCGAGTTATTGAAGCTTCTCCCACCACCAGAAAGATATTGCTCACTGTGCTATTCTTTATCAATTATTCATAAATGTGCATATAGATACTTGTTTAAGGAACATAATGATTGATCATGTACTTCATTGTTGAATCTCATAGTATCGGAAATGAAACAGCTGCACCCTGTCCTGACAGATATCTATATAGTGAAAACTGCAATATCCATTGCAGATTAATGTATCTAATGATGTGTTTTTACAGCGGCCTTGCTCCCTCCGTAAATAACTAACCTAGAAATATACTAAATACAAGGTTGCACCTCTTCAGAGTAAAGGGAAACTGACATATTAAAGAAAACATACCTTTCCTTTTACTCCAAGGTGGTGCAATATTGGATTAAGTACATTTAGAAATCAGGAATATGAAGGTGAAGCCTTTCCAAAGGAGAGGTGCTGGGGGGGGGGGGGGGGGGGGCATAACCATCAAGAAAAACATTGCTGTTTTTTTCATAACATTTTCAAAGGCACTGCGATGCTATAACAGTAGTCGACAGTAGCACCAGCCTGCTGTTCACACATATATGATAACTCAGGTTCTGACAAACCATACAACAATAAATTATTAGGATTTCATTTTCTTATCATCCTTTTGTTTTGGGTTTCAGCCCATTACAGAAGTATCTAAAAGTGAATACTGCAAACACAATACTTCTTAGATGTGTTTACATTAAGTTTACAGCTGGGATTCATAGAAAAATAGTGGACAGTTCAGCACATAGTCGTGGCCATATGAAGGGTACAGGGGTTCAAAGACAGTGAACAAGGCATATCTTCTTAACCATATGCCATTATGCAAAACAAACTTCCAAATATTAGTGCTGTGCAAGGGTACAACATTTGTCTGTGAATCCCAGCTACTATTCAGAAATTTGTGATGGTTAGGGTGACACTTACTGTAAGATAGACCAACCTACTTCTTGTGGAGTTTCATTTGTTGGTTTAAACTCACCACTTTTTTTTATTCCCCAGTCACCATTCTCCATCGAAAATATAACCAGTATGATTCCTATTTGCATTCTGACAGTGATGGTGCTATGTGTATGTTTTTCTGTTATTTTCCCTTTTCCTATGTCTCTATGAACTTGGATTTGGTATATAAAAGTCTGAACTGTGAGGGGGCTTACCCCCTACAAAAGCCCTTACTTTTAATGTCTATTGGCTTGAGTTTGCAGTGAGTTAAAATTATTGAGTTGAGTTTTCAAGTGGCATCTCAATGGTTCATATATGAACCTTGTGAAATAACTGCCTTGGTTAACATTTATAAAGTGTACTATACTTGTTAAAATTTTTGATTCTATAATTACCTGAAAAACATATTTTTGTTATTATTACTGATTAGTTTGCTAGTCATGAAATATATAGTCAGACTGTTCTCTTCATGTTTTCTTTTTTTCTTAGCTTCACAATAAAATAATCATCATGTGGTTGGTAAGTTTAAGGTAAAACACTGAAATTAAACAAATTCTGTAATCTTCAATCTGAATATGCTAGAACCTACAACCCTGAGAAAGCCTCCTTATCTATCAGGCATGTGAAAGAACAGACTAGGTATACCATGTGGTCCTTATTAGGTGCAAAGGTATATCGTATGTATAGCTTACCAGTTTTCTGCATGCAACCTAAGCATACTTGCAACTTTACTTGCATTGTAGCAGTTTTTAATTATTTATTTGTATTTATCCTTAATTTTCTGGGTTAGTCCCTCTGTACCATCAGCCTCTTTTCAGGGGAGACCAGAGGTGGTATTTATACCACTAGGGGAAATTTGGCCAGGACATTGGTGAACTTCCCCTACTCTTTTTGATAAGTGTTTTTGGATCTTATACATCCACCTGAACTACTACAATTCAACTAGAAGGGTCCTGAATGTAATGTCTCATTTAAAGGATGGGAGTGTAACATCCTCTTATACTGCACTGTAGTGTGAGCAATCAATCTACCTGGTGTGGGAATAAAACCCACAGCCATCTGCACCAAAGGTGACCATGCTACTTATTACACTACTGACACTGTATTACTAAGGACCACTGTGTCTGGGATTACAGAAGAAGTCCCATTCTATCAGAGAACATACAATGTTTGAGAAGGAATGTGGATGTGTTTTCACCTTTTCTGGCTTGTTGAAACATTCGGTATATTAAGTATCGTAAAATGGGTCAAAAACTCTTTTACTTATATCATATGAAAAATATAATATCTTGAGGTACAAATGTTAAAAGGGAAGGAGGCCATTTCCTTTTATTTCTTCAGCTACATACCTTTTCTGAAGTACTCAGGTCTGCAAAAAGAAGGTACAGGTACATGAAATATGACATCATTATCTCAGTCCAGTGAAGTCTGACTTTTTGGCTTGATCATAATAGTGTATGCCTGCCTAGGTGTTGCTATGCATATTGAAGTTGTCTTGCCTGCACGTTTTAATTTTTGAGGGCAATCTGTGTATCTCCCATAATGCCCTGAACTGGGGCATTTAAATACTTTTGTATACAGAACATTAAATATAAGCAATATGGAATGAAAAGCTTTTCATTGAAGTCTTAGCAAATAATGACAGACTTGCTTTTGCTGCACACAGAAGTATTAGCTAAGAAAGAACAGAAAAGGCACTCTTAATTTAAGGCTGCAGGTTCACAGACTACCAAAACATTTTCTGATTTAAGAATATCAGCTCAAATGTGAGTAAGAAGTAGTACAGGAACTCAGTTCCTGTTGTGAAAGAAGGACAGAAATTTTGTTCGTACTGTTAAGAAAATGAAAACACTGTCATCTGTATTAGCATGTCTGGCATGAGATTTGCATATATTCTCAGATTAACTCTATTGTATGCCAGCATGTCTAATTGTAAAAATATAAATACGTTTTTAAGGTATTGAGTATCTCCCTGTTTATACAAAATGTTTGAAGAATCTGTCAGTGTTTTAGTACATTTTTAATTGCACATGTTTGAGAGGGAGATTGTAAAGTACTGTGGAGAGTCAGCTGAACAGTAGGTAATGTCATCAGAATGTTCCTGGTTGCTAGATGGTTATTTGAACAGCTGATTGACAGGAAAAACAACTTTTTCAAACAGCTGACTTATTTTTAAAATTAGACAGCTGAGACTTCTAAGCTGTGCAGTTACTCAAGTGCTGAGCAGTTTGTGAAGAGTTGCAGTCAGTTACAGTGCTATGCAGCGATACCTGAAGAAAAGAGAACTCACCAAAAACTGTAAGCCTGCCTTTGCCTTGCTGTTATGCTTTAGATTAGATCAGGGACAGTATTTTCTAGTTAGATTAGACAATGTTTAGTGACTTAGAGTTTTTCTAGAATGATGGACTTCTAACCTACAGTTTAATTTTACATTTCTGGTGATTGAATTCTAGTGTTTATTGAAATGTATTGATTTACATTCTTGTAATCATTTTACTTATTATTAAATGTTTTTCATTACTTTACATTGTGGCTGGAAATCAGTGTGTTTTTTAGAGATTAGAGAGTGCTTATATCTGTTTGATACTGCCCAGGCCACCTCAAAGGCCTGGTCACTTCTGGTCATAACTATAATTTGTTTTGATATTTAATTTTCCTAAATGGACACCCCTTTATAAGGGCATGAAAACACTCTGATTGGAGGCAGCATTGCCATATTATTTTAAGGAAGGGACACAGCTGGAAACTTGTGTTGGTTTTTCCCAGAAGTGTTTGGACATGCAAGATTTAAATTTACTTTGAGTGTGAGTGTAGCAGAGGTCTTAAACTGGGACACATTGTTCTGAAGTGTGTAATAAGGAGTTACATTAAGGGTGGACAGAAGTATACAGTCCAGTCCCAGATTACATAGCATTTTCCTATCATGCTCTTAGGGGAAAATTGTGAAATAGTTCTCCTTTTTAAGTGACAGTCTCACATTGGAGTCAGTGGTGAGGATTGAAGCTCCTTAGTTGCCAACCCAGGATGCTAAGGGATGTCACATTAATTGCTGGCAGTCCAATGAGGTATTGTCCGGACATCACACTTGCCTTTATATTTTCAATTTTAATACTGGAATTACTTTCATATCTGTAAAATATTAAAAGCTTAATTCTGATCCACTTATAAACTGAGGCTGACCAGCATTAAATAAAGTATTTCTAATCAGTGTTCAGCACACGTCTATCATATCTGCTTAATTAACTAGTACTATTACACCATTACATTTGTCCTGCATAGTACATGAAGCAAATGAGACAGAATTGTGAGTCATTCTATAGAACAAAAGCCCAGAAATTATAATGACGGAAATCTCTTAGGGACTTAGAAAAAAAGGAAATTCATCAGAACTACATGAGAAGGGTACTATGTGTTACTTTTTGTTGCATGATTAAGACATCCTATCCAGTTATGTGAGTCTACCCCAGGCACTTACGAAACTCTTCCTCTGGGAGTACATTTCACTGGCAATGCCCTTGGTTAGCCAGTCAGTTGCCTAATGAAAAATACTGCTGTAGATTCAGCAGTTACTCACTCAAGTTGAAAGTACTGAATACTGTAGCCTAAAATGACCATGGATTGTCTGTGGTAAACTGTGAGGTGAGGAGAGTGAACTGAGTAACAAAGTTATGTTCTACAGAAGATTTGTAGATGATTGTTTCTTGTTATGGGGAGGTAGTATGGAAGAACTGGAAAGTTACATTACATATTAATTCCACAGACTTCTTAAAATTTTAAATTTTGGCATTTAATGATATTATAGTATTTCTAGATACCTGATTATACAAGAAAGAAGATAGAATAGACTCTACTATACATAAAAAGAATGTGAGTGTCAGTAGGTATATTAATAGAAGTAGCATGCTCGCACCACATACTTGTGGAATACTGAGGGTTCAATTGATAAGAGCAAGTAAGTTAAATACAGAGGAGGATAACTTTATGAACCAGGCTAGAGAAATGATACAAGAATTTAAAGGAAATGGTTATTCTAATCAGATTGTAAATGAAATATATGAGGATGTGGTTAGAGGAAGACGAGATAGATATAAACCAATTTTTAGCGTAAATATGTTACAAACAATACATCCACCAGAAAGAAAAGGAACTATAGTTAGATATGTTACTACATTCAATGTTAATACTAACAACGTATGTTCTATTATAGAGAAAAATTGGACAATACTAATGGCTATGCCTGAGATTAAGAGTATAGTTGGAGAGAGATGACAATTTTCTTATAGGAATTCTAAAACACTGAAACAAAAATTGTGCTATAAGGATTTTAGGGAGATTAAAGGAAAAGTTCAATGGAAAACAGGGACAAGAAAGTGTTATAGCTGTAGTTGTTGTAGTGATATCTATGATGGAGCAGATAATTTTAAACATCCTATAACTAATGAAATGTATACTTTCACAACTAACGTAACCTGTAGTACAACCCAAGTGGTATACCTAGCTACATGTACATCATGTATATCATTCTATGTACGCAAGACCACAAGGAAATTAACAGAACGAATAATAGAGCACAAATCAGAAATCAGAAGGAATGTGGCCACTAATGCTCTTAGTAAGCAAATATCTGAGAATAGTACGCATAGGCTTAAGTTTAGAGGGATAGATACAGTGCCTTTGGGAAACAGAGGAGGTGACATGGATAACATGTTAGAGTTGAAGGAATACGAATGGATTATCAGACTCCAGGCAGATGCTGAACCAGGTTTGAATAATACAGTTAGTTTGAAACCCGTACTGGTAAAAAGATAAAGGGAGAACCTTTAGTCTTATAACATTTTTATAGTATTTTAAAGATACTTTAATTATAATATAGAAAGGCTGTCTGAATATTTAAAACCCTTTATACTTTGTATATTTTCTATATTATTTATGTTGTTTATATGTGCATATTTTATTTGTGTATATATATATATATATATATATGTATATATTTATGAATTCTAGGTACTGTTATTTTAAAAGTAATAATTGTTAACAAATGATGATAGGCTGGCTGTGACATGTGATTTTAAATATGCCCTATTTAAAAGTGAAAATTAAATGTAGTATTTTATGTACTGATGAAGGGTGGTTAGCCCGAAAGCTTTGCATTAAATTATTATTTTGGCGTAGTTTACGTGTAAACTGTGAGGGACCAGGCTGCAGAATGCAGGTGTCACCCAGGATAAATGGAGTCATCTGAAATTCAACATTATACATATGCAATGTAACGAAAGTGAACAGAAGTACTTCATAGCAGTATAAGTGGAAAATAAGAAGATGTGGTGGACATGGTCTCCTGTTCTAAGGCCCCCTACACAGATCACCTATTCTTCTTAGTTTTGAGAACTGCTTCCATTTCTGGAGACCTCACCTATAGAAATACAAACATTTCTTCTGAATGGGTTAATTAAGGGTGAATACACCAAAGATCAAAGACTCATAGTTTTTTTATTTATTGACTTTGTTGCCTGTAAGATTTAACTGAGAAAAGCCCAGCAAAGGCCCAGAGACAACATTTCCTGTAAAATTATGAGTTAAGAGAGTTAACATTTAAATAGCCCACAGTCAAGTTGTAGTGCATGGTACCATGATTATGCTCCAAAACCAGGAAAAGAAAAGCTAGTTAAGCACCTTTCTGACATCAGAAAGGTGTCTAACAAGCACATTAAATACATTTAATATTTGGCCTTGTGCTTGTGAAAGCAAGTGCTTACTGGTACAGGGGAGCAGTGAGTAGTGCTGTCATCTCTGAGCAATTGGCTCTGGTTGAGTTTTAGGTTGTGACTTCTTCTAGGTGGAGTCTGCATGCTCTCCCTGTCTCTGTGTGGGTTTATCCATGTTCTCTGGTTTCCTCAAACACCAAAAAGACATGCCATAAGTGAATCAGCATTTCTCCAGTTTTCATGTGGTATGAGTGCATCTTGTCCTTATGGTTCTACATATCATGCTGGAGTTGACTTGTAAGGAGCAGTGACTATATATGTGTGTGTGTGTGTGTGTGTGTGTGTGTGTGTGTGTGTGTGTGTGTGTGTGTGTGCATGTGCATGTGTTAATAGCAGAACTGATTTATGTTTGCGGATACATACAACATTGTCGGACACATACATACTCTTCTGGGTAGCAGTAAACAAAAAAACAGTTACGTAATTTTTCAAACATAAGCCCTGAACCCAACCTAGTCTAAAACTATGCCTGATAAGAGATGTGTACAGAAGGTCACTGTATCTTGCATCAGGGGCTGGAGATGGGATGATCATTATTTCTTTAATTTTTCTCACACTCAAATATCAAGGGTGTATATGGAAGGATGCTACAGCTTATGTGAGGGCTGGAGACAGTGTGGTAATTATTTCTTTTGCTTTCCTCATAAACTTCAAAGATATGCACACAAGCTCACTGTAACTTGTCTAGAAGCAGTGTACTGTTGATATGCAACAAGTTGTTATACTTCATTGTGATCATTATTTTTTCACTTTCCTTGCAATCAGACATAAGATTCTTATACGGGTGCTATCCTTTGGGGATATGTGTAAGGAGGCATCCTATTTATGTGTATCTGGCAGCAAAAGGTTGAAATGTTACTGTTTTTTTTTTTTCATTTTTGTCCCAATCTGACATCCGAATGGTACACAAAAGATGGCTGTCTTTCTGTTGGGGGCAGGGGTGAGGAAGAATGCTGCACATATATATGACAGCAACCATTAGGAGCCGCGGTGGTACGGCGGTAGCGTTGTTACCTCACAGCAAGAAGTTCTCCCATTCGATTCTCGGCTGGACTTGGGAGTGCCTTCTGTGTGGAGTCTGCATGTTCTCCCCGTGGTTGGGTAGCGTTCAAAAGACATGCGTGTGTAAATGGGTGTGCCTTCGTTGAAGGTTGAGCATCGAGCTGGCACCTTGGCATTTCGTAAAAATCTACTGCCAATCATTAGCGGACCGAAGTTCCGCTGTGGTGACCCCTTACCGGGAAAAGCTGAAAGGCAAACAACAACATGACAGCAGCCATTAGAAATATATGACTGTTTCCATTTATGCCTTCACTTTCACCACAACTTTTCACCAGACAAATACAAGGGAAGGGGTAAAGAGGCAGACACTATTCCCAGATATGATGTATGCATCCTCAGAAACATTTATCTTCTCAGTTTATTGTGAATTGCTGTTTTGTCAACTTTGAATATTAAGCCTTAGACACAACTTATTTCTTTCATGAAAGAAAAATGTAAGGGTGTATTTCTTTTTTGTTCATGATTTTTGCCTATGCTATTATTGGAGTAAAGAGTTGGACAAAACTCAAAAATGCACCTTAGGCCACCTATAATTTCATTGCTTCTGGAAACTTAATTTGATTATTTCCACAGTTATAAAAGTACAGACTTGGACAGTCAAGGTATGTTGAAAGGATACAGGAAAAAGCTGAAGATGAAAACATGTAAGAAAACTAATAAATAAAGGAATCTGGGCAGTGTGGGGATGGATGGATGTGAGAGGGGGGCTGGGGTAATCAAGAAATTGAACCTCTAAATGATTGTGAGGGACAGAATTTGTTTTGTCTCCTCAGACATTGGACTATCTGAGGAAAGTGTGGCCTTGGGCAGTCCCTTTGTGGGATCCTCTTTCTTTGTAACTTGTTCTAGTGGGAAAACTGTGGTATTTCACAGTCCCCAAGGAAGTATTATAATTTGTTTGTTACAAGTGGAATTTCCAGAACCTTCTCCTAGATCTCATGTTCCTTCTGCTCTGGAGGATGTTTTTGTCACAACCTGTATCTTGCCTGACAGCCAGCCTGCTATCCCCAGGAAAGCAGACAGACTTACAAAGTTCCTTAATCTTTTAATTCTTTATGCACTCTTTCCAGATCAGATGTAACAACGGTTGCTTTTCTGAACCCAGGTGCTGTTAAACATTAGGTTAATATTTTTCCTTTCCTTCTGTTTAGGATGGGAAGGCATTTGATATTTTTTGGGGAAAGTGTATTCTTCTGCAGCACTTTTTTGTAGAACATAGAAGTTATTTAGATGGTTGGCCTTTCTTTGCAATGTTTTTCAAAGTGTCAGGAATATCTTACTTGGATAAGGGATCTCCAGCACAGACTAGGATTCCAACAGAAATTGTAGGTGTCTTTTTTGACTAATTCTTAAATGTTTATTTTCCTGGGGTGTCTCTAGGACACCTTGGCTAAAAGAGCTTTCTTTCACAGGAAAAAGTAGATCTGTATTTATATCTATTCGTGAGTTTTTCCTACTTAGACCACTATCTCAGGATTCTGGGTCTCAATCCATCTATGATTCTCATGATACCTGTTACAGGACTGCACATGTCAATCATCCATTGGTACTTTTAATTTGTATGGTTCCAGCATCTACATCCTCTGACAATTCAGTTTCCAATTTTGTGGTTTGTGAATAGGGAGATTTCTTGCAGGCGACACCATGTTTTCAAAATCCAGGTCTCCCATTCTCCCTTCTAGCTCCAACACAGTTGACACTATAGACACCTCAAAGATTGCTTGGGGAATAGTGACTATGGTGATAAAATTACAAGGTCTTTGATACAGACAAGACAGACCAAAACACATACAAATGATGGAGATGCTGGTATTTATAAATGTTTTGAACTTTCTCTTTCCTTTTTGGTCCCTGGGATCATTACAAGTGTTTGCAGACAATACCACAGTGATGTGGTACATAACCAAGGGGAATCAGTTCTTACTCTCCAGTGTTGACTAGCTAAGATAGCCTGGGCTAAAGCTCTTCAGCAGAATCACACTCTACAGCCATCTTACATACTGACACAGCAAAACTGCGTGACAGGCAAGCTGACCAGGACCAGAACAGTCCCTTATAAATAAAAATTGTATTAGGGGTTTTCCAAGATTTGATCCATCTGTGGGGAACATGTTGAATAGATTTTTGCCTCCACTCTTAATGATTACTTAGTTAATTTCTCAGCCAGGACCCCATCCTTGAAGGCCCAACACAGATGCCTTTTCTTTTCCTTGGACAGGGATTTTCCTGTATACTTTTTCACCGTTTCCAGTTATATTCCATACCTTTCTGAGGATTCAGAATGACTTTCCGATGATTATTGTGGTGACTTCCTTCTAGCCTAGGCAACAGTGGTCATCCCTTTTGGAATGGCCAGGGTCAATTACCACAAGTTTCCTCACAGACTGGATGTTACTCACACAACAACTGGGGTGTTTGAGTAATAACTGCCTGTATCTTAGAATTTTTATACATTTCTGGCACATTTTTATAAGGATGTGCAGTATGTAAAAAGGAGGCAGTAAATCCTGTTTAAAAAGAATTTATTAGTAAAAGGAAAAAGGATTTTGTATTGGTTCTAAGAAAAGAACAAGCAGTCATTCAGGACTAGTGTTTTCTGGTTCTAAAATATTTGTGAGAGTTACTTTCCTATGGCAGTTTTTACTCCTTAGTCAAGGTTCATTTGTTCACCATTTAAGAATATCTTCCCATGGAATTCCCCTCTTTCAGGGCATTCGCATGTAAAAAATGTTTTGAAAAGGGTATTGCATAAGACATCATCAAGAAAACTGGTGGCTCCTGCTTCAAGTTAGAGAAGCTAACATTTGCTCCATTTGATCCAGATCATCTAGCTGTCTTGAGGTTCTTGAATTAGAATGTAGTATTACTAACTGCTTTGACCATCTGCAAGAAGCATATCTGAGTTGCAACCTATTATGTTGTGGCAACTTTATCTCATTTTATACAAAGGCAGGCTATCATTTAATTCTTATCTTAAAATATGTTAAAGCGGGGTTGGGGTCAGGGGACAGAAATGGGACCTGAATGGCTGGGGTGGGGGTTGGGGGGGGTCATGCCTCTGACCACCTGGTTGGTTTCACAGTAGAAGGAATGTTTATTTATTTATTTTTGCTTGTCAGTGGAAGAGCTGAGGGGGGTGGTGCTGGGTCACATTGCTGGCCCAGGATGCTGGTTGAACCAGCTATGCTTCTGGTGACATGTTTTCTAACTGAAAAGAAACAAGTGCAGGCTGTACATGTTAATGCACTGCAAAAACGTCAACTTACATACAAACACAAATACAGTATAAGAGTATGCAGCTGAAGTTAGTGTATTATGGCAGATGAAAGTGATTCATAGAGCAGCTAATATTAGTTGGATACCATTAGACTGTGTTAAACTATTTGTAAGAGAGATAAGGAGATATATGCAGAGACCGCAGATGGACGGTACATAGACTGCAGAATGAGTAATGTAAAGGAGATAGTAGATTATAGATTTGGGAAGAGTGATCCATTCTTATAAAATCTACTGCAAGATGCAAAGCAGAGTGACAGCTTTGGAAATAAGTCTGTACGTCAGGTGGGACAGTCAAATTCTAAGAGATGAGGGACAGTGAAATATTAAGAGATGCAGTGAAGACAGAGTAAAGGCTTTGGCAAAGAGTCTGTGGTAATTATATTATTTTGTTAGTAGTACCAGATGCATAATGACACAGTAAACTGGGATTTACACTACTGCTTGTCAGGGCATAGCCTAAAAACATCTCTTGGTTCTGGTGATGGGATTTTTCATTCTCTTGCTAGGAAGGTGTTAGGTACTCTATAACCTTGTTTCATTAAAGCTCTGTTTTTATGTTGGAAATATTTATCAGTGTATCATAATGTTCTTTTGATTTTGCACTATTTTAGATGTGAACTAAAGCAGACTATAGCTCTGGATTTGAATTCTTGACTCTCAGTTTGCACACTCTGTGATTCTGTGCAAGTCACTTAATCATAATGTACTCCAGGGTCACCCTTGAGTAGGATCCCTTTTGCTCGGTATGCCTACGTGTTTAACCATCAAATAGAAATAAAAAAAAAAAAGTAGAAGAAAAATACATAGCTGTATCTCATCCTAATCCCTTAGTTAAAGGTTAAACTCCTTCAATTAAATTTAGAAAATAAGATACACATGTAGTATTGCTGTCTGATACTATTTAATTCTTGCTTATGTAATTAGCCTGTTTTTTTTTTTATGAATTACTGTTGAAAATCTCCATCAGATCTGCTAGCACACTGGACAGATTCCTGAGGACACTAGGAAGTAGTTCACCTGATTCCACTCGCTTCCTTTTGGGCAGGCAGTTCCCTCCCAGTGTCCTCCCTTGATATAGTGGTGTGTACCCACTACTCTCTGCTGTCTACTGCATAGTCTTCCCAGTGTGGCACCATCCTCCATCTTACCCCTTGTAAACAATTTTTGTCAGGTTTGGAGCAGGTCATGTCCATATCTAACTCACCTGCACAGGAATGTTCTTAATCCACTTTTTCCAGTTAGTTATCAGAGTTGTTTCACACATTTCTATGATGACTCCCAAATATTAAAAAGCAGAAAGAAAAATAAACTTATATCACAACTCTTACAAATATTAAGAAGCCAGGTAAACCAAACGAATGAGCTGTAGAAAGCACAAGTCCAAGGCTGACAATAAAAAATGTAAATTTAATAAAGTAAGCACACGCTTTCCGAGAACTCAATGGCGCTCCTTCCTCAGACAAAAAAGTTTTACATCTCTGAATAACAACCACATTTTTATACAATCAATTATGCTAATTAAGTGTGTTCAAACTAACAAATCACATAGACCCATAAGGGGGTGTGTTCCTGTTACTAGCACCAGCAAACAAAGTACTTTCGTCCTAAAAGGTGCAAGTATAACAAACTAAAATCCTACTGCACCATAATTAAAAACCAACACAAAAAAGATTATTATAATCTTAAATAATCGTCGATCCAATTAACTTCTCATTAAACCTATAAGCTTAAAACCATAAAAACGATAAAAATGATGAAAACATATGTTCAACCTACCCATATTATCTTTTTAAAGACAAATTCTTTAAGATACAACTGATAGACACATGGTCATTCAGACCTGGGTACACATAGGCGGCTGTGCGAATCTGCCAGAAAAGTTCACAGATTTCCAAAAGATTTTGCCAAGGACCACCTCTAATGTCACAATCAACTTTATTCACAACTGTAAACTTGAAAAAATGATCAGGGCAATAACCAATATGTCTAGCAAGGGCGTTGTTATGATCGCCTCTAGCTATGGCATATATGTGCTCATAGACGCGCTGCTTGATTTTCCTTTCAGTTTTACCGATATAAAATGCGTTGCATCTTTGACAGCTAGCCGCATAAACAACGCCCCTGGTCTCGCAATTAAATTTGCCATTAATTTTATAGACCTGGTCTCTCAGCCTAATCTTAGCATCTATGCACACATGTTTACACTGCTTGCATGACCCACACTTTGTCATGCCTACCTTGTGAACTCTCATAATGTTTGGTTTAACCTCTAACAATGATTTCAAATTTTGCCCTCTCCTAAAGGTAACTTTAGGGCTGTCACCAAACTTATTAAGTAAATAAGGGTCTTCAATAAGCAAGGACCAATTCTTATTTAGCACTTTGGAAATAGCCAAATGGTCTAAACTAAAGGTACACAAAAATCTAGTAGCAAAAGGGGCTGTTTGGTTCTTAAGTGAAACACTGTTCTCTATGTTGTCACCATGTGAGGCATGTCTAGCCATAGACAAAATTGGTTTATAAAAACCTAAACTCCTTTTATTGGTGACTTCTGATTTTATATCAAGAACAAGGCCTGAAGGATACCCTCTATTAATAAACATGCCAGTTAAACGCTCACATTCAACTAAAAAATCTTCGTGATCTGAAACCATCCTAGCGGCCCTAACCATCTGTCCTTTTACGACCGCTCTTTTCTGATGTTTGGGCTGGCTACTAGTGTAGTAAAGGAACGCATTAGAATAAGTGGGTTTCCTGTAAATCTCACTCCTAAGGCTTTGATTTACATAATCCTTAGTCAACAAAATGTCTAGGAAACTAATACGATGTTCCTGTAGATTATACGTAAATTCTAAAAAGCTGGTCATGTTAGAAATCCTTTCTATAAAGGAAGGAACCAAAGAGGGATCCGCCTTCCACAATATGAACATGTCGTCCTGGTACCTAGTGTACCAGGTGACACAATCATTGAATACAATGTCAGAAAAAAGGAATGTCTTTTCCCAGTATGCCAACACACAGTTGGCAAAACTGCCCCCACATGGTGAACCCATTGCTACACCAGAACGCTGGAGGTAAATATTACCTTCAAACAGCATAAAGTTAGAACTCAAAACAATTTCTAGTAGTGTTTCAACCAAGTAAACTTTGTCGTCACTGACCTTTTTGTTCCTAAGAAATTCACTTACCCACTGTGTGCCAAGCTCTTGAGGAATAACGGTGTAAAGGTCTTTAATGTCAATAGTTAGAAACCACCACACGCTACTAAAAGGAATAGTCCCTATGTCATGCAAGAAACCCCATGAGTCTTTACAAATTTGCGACTCGAGTTCTAGCAGTGGTTTCAAAATATTGTCAACTAGTTTGGCACACGCATAGGTAATAGACCCACGGCCATCAACAATCGGGTGGAAAGGTGGGTCTCTAGTGGATTTGTGAATCTTAGGAATACCAAACAAGACGGGGAGCTTAGGGGCCACCACCGTCAAGAAATGGTAATGGTTAATGTCAATGACCCTTTCCAAAAATAGATCTTCAATAATGCCTCTTATCCTAGAGTAAGCTTGATTCACTTCGTTGATAGTAACCAAAGTATAGAATTCCTTGTCTAACATGTTAAATATTTTGTCAACATATAGGTATTGGTCCATAAAGACGAGACCACCCCCCTTGTCAGGCTTCATGACTCTAATGTGAGAGCGCAGCAATGTTGAAATAAAATCACGCTCAAGTTTAGTAATGTTTAACTTGTGTTTGTGTGAATGTAGGTTGCTCTTAGCTAAAGCCCTAAAGTCGAGCTTGCACATTTTCTCAAATCTCTCTGGAGCCTCATGCAGGGGGGGATTAAAAACACTAGGAAGTCTAAGGTTACTATCAGTACAGCTTACAAAATTTTTGTCTTGCATTAAAATATTTAAGTTAAGTTTCCTCACGAACAATTTCAAATCTACAATAGTTTTGACAACATCAAAGTGAGAGTCAGGCACAAAAGATAGACCCTTTGAAAAGAAGTCCACCATATCTTCACTGATGTCGAAACTAGCGTAGTTGTAGATTTTGAAATCTCCTCTTGAGTCAACCATAATCACTGGGTCTTGTTGTTTGCTGGCTATCTCCTCCTTGGGTTTCTCCTGCTCCTGGAGTTGCCAAAATTGTTCCTCGCCCGCATGTTCGTCTGCTTGGGTTTGTTGTTCCTGGAAAACCCCTCCTGGGGCAGGTTGTTCTGACTACTTGCACTTGAAGAAGATGGCAACTGTTGCTCACTAGTGGCTGTGCCATGACCATTGTTGTTAGAATTGTCAATTAGGCGCTCACTACGACAAAGAGGTTGTGGCTCTTCATTCTGGTTACCAGGCTCATCCTCCTCCTGATTAGCTAAATTTAGTGAATGTCCATTCAAGTCCACAACTTGCCTAGACTCATTAATTGGTTTAAAAATAGGGGGGGGGGGACGTGGATAAGCTTTTTTGTTTGCATATTCACGAACGTCCCTTTCAATCTTTTTCTTCTTGGCATTAACCAGTTTGCACATTGTGGCCTCAATACTGTTAAAAATACGAAGATATTCGTATTTATACCTTAAAAAGTCACTATTGCCTTTGATTTGATGTTCAAGAGCTTCCAACTCTTTTTGAAGGGCTTTGGCGTCCTTGTTATACTGTAGGATCAACAAGTTAATAAATTCAAAAGCCTGCTTGTCAAATAATGTGAGGAGGTCATCATGAAACTGTGACCCCTCAACAAGTCCCACAGGAAATCGCCACTGCTGAAGCCCTTTAGGAACAACTTTTTTAACCAGACATTGTTGGAAATATGATATTTCCAGTTGAAGTTTTCTGCATTTGAACAATTTTAAATCAAAAGCGTTAATAAGTTGTAAAATATTACTTACGATTGGTTCAATATTGATAGACGTAGACATGTTATTTGCGTCAATATTAGTCTTTTCAAAAAAATCAATGTTACTCAAAAAGCCACAAATAGTAGGAGCAGCCTGAGTCGTACCTTAATCGGGCGAGTTAGTATAAACTCTGTTATTGGCCCTCAAAGGTGAATTTCCTTGATTTGCCTGCAAGCCTGGTGAATGAGAACCACGATTGCTGTTCGTGTCATTACCAGTTAACCGGGCGTTAATACAATTAATTGTGGGTGGTTGCTGTCCCAGTTGAAGCGAAGACGATCCAGAACCGGAACACTGTACCTGTGGAATGCTGTTGCTAGCTTGAGAGCTAGATAGTTGAAAAATGTCAAACCGCTGTGTGAGATTGTCTATACGGCCCATAATCATTTCCAAAAGAGCCGTTAAGTTACCGTTGACATTCACCTCACGAATGGATGACTGGTTAATAGCAGAAAGTCCTCCCTGACTTTCCGACTGTGTAAATAAAGAGCCTTGAGGGGATGCTTCCTGACTGCTCATAGTGCTGTACACAAACCAGGTAAACCAAAAAGCACTAAACAAATGACAAACCAGGTAAACCAAACGAATGAGCTGTAGAAAGCACAAGTCCAAGGCTCACAATAAAAAAATGTAAATTTAATAAAGTAAGCACACGCTTTCAGAGATATATTAAGAAATTTTAAGAAGCAACTGTTACAGTACAGTGTCAGCTTACAGTTATTAAAATAAGTACATTCATAAAAAAATCTAAATAGAAAATATAACTTTTTACAAGAATATAGACATTTAAGTAAAGTCTGTAGATCAGAATTACGTTTAGTAAATCCACTCATAATTATAGAGTTTCTCATCAAGTCACTCAGTGGGATTCAATAAACTCTACATGGAGTTTACATGCTTGTGTGGTGAGCAGCAGTGGTGATTACATATTCATGCCGCACATTGTGCTTAAACATAAACAAATGCAGTTTTGTGGCTGGCAACAGTGTTGCTGACCAGGAAACCATGTAGGACAACATGAATAGCAAACCTGTTTAGAGTAGAGCAATTTAGGTTAGAGGGATTGCGCGGAATGCCACAATGATTACCAGGGTTTATTATATAGTAATGTGTATGGTCCAAACGCAATACAGGACAGTGTATACAGTACAGAGGATTGTGAATTCTGATTCCAGGCATTCTGTATACAGTTGGTGCTGGGTGCATATTTTGAGGCTGTGCAAACTGATTTGCCTGAATATGAGTGTAATCTCAGTAGAGGTCACCAACAAGTGGGACACAGTTACAGGCCCATGAACAACAGTAAAAGACACACACACAATCATGCGCAATATCAGAATAATACCATCAGTTATCCCATGTCTCTGACACAACATATGTGATTCTGAGTTATCATAGATGGTTCTGCATGAACACATTTGTACAACTATTAAGACATGTCAGCTATCTATGAGGGTAATCAAGCATACAATCCTGTTACTGCAACATCTGCTGGACATATTAGGAGGGACACTTTTGTACCCTTATGTGACATTATGATTGATCACTACAGGCTAGTTGACTGGTATGCATGGCATATAAATATATATATATATATATATATATATATATATATATATATATATATATATATATGTGAGTGTGTGTGTGTGTGTATGTGTATGTATATACACACACACACACACACACGCACACACACACACACACACACACACACACACACACACACACACACACACATATCAATGTTGTCAAACAGCTATGTATGTATGGTGTACATCACCAGAACAGATATCACACATGCATCTGGTGTAACACCTTGATGGGTGTTCTGCATCATCAGGCAGTAAAGTTTATGCAACAAAAAGAATATCTAGGTATGGTCAATAAGAAGTATGGCAGCTCACTGTGACAAAGGTGTTACACTTCAGTTACATATCACTGGAAGATGTGTAGGGAGGTACATGAAGAAGGGTGTATTGTACTCAGTTATTGGTGTGATGAAGGCTGTGAACTCTGGAGGTATTATGGCCTTTGATGTGGATGTCCTGCACATACTTGGTAGATGTGCTACATACAAGGAAGTACTCACCACTGTGACCATACACTTGTGGATGTTCCACATACCATCTACCCCAGGACACAGGTCACATACCAGATGGTCTGCTTATAGGGTGTGATGTCTACATTATCCTTGGTTTGTGCATTTGTTTTCATAGCGTAACAAATCCCCCCATGTTTTTGTTTTATCTCATGTGTTGTCATGGCTGTGGCAGAAATCTTTGGTGTGTGTTGATACTGTCTGTATTATATTAAGATCACAATTGGAGTCAGTGATTGACCACAATCTTGTAGTCCTCCAACAGCTGTTTGGCCACAGTATGTGTATGTCATTCTTGGCATCTGTGTCTTAAATAATGTACAGGAAATGGCCTAGCAGACAGCCCTGATGTATGGACTTGATCACTGGACCAGAGATATGTGTCACTTCACCACACATTTCAACATATTTAGATGATACATATGTGATCCAGTGGTCTACCCACTTGGTAATATAGGTGTTTATGGTCAGATCTGACAGTGTTGAGTGAATGCCTCAGTATGGATTTGTATCAAATGCCTTGGCCTAGTCAAGTTCCACAGGGTGATAGTCTCACCATTCATGCACTTGATGACCTCTTTCAGGACAGCTAACAGATGTAAAAGACATGGATGCAGCATTAACAATTCAAACATGTCTGTTGGACACAGCCAGGATATTACTAGTGTCCATATAGAAAAGGTCCATGATTTCTCACCAGGAAAATACAGGCCCAACAAACCATGCCATGATGTATGTGGATAGACTGAACACCCTGTTACTGTAATATGTATCATATAGGATGAGGTCACTTGTGCCTGGCCTACAGGCCAGTCTCTGATCCTGCCCTGATGAGAATACTGGACATCTGCAAATCAGGTATGGATGATGACATCAACAGTGTCTGGTGAGGAGAAAATGATAATAGCAGTTTTCCACATGCTGGTGTAAAATGCTCTCTGTAATGTCAAACAGGTGCACAAACACACACCCCAGTTGACTGCAGTGAGATCAGAACCCCTACCTATTTAATACACCATCTAGAGAACTCTACTTAAGGCAAGCACCACTGCTCAAGTCTGACTTGGAGAGTGTCACACAACAGTTTACAGGTGATGACATCAGCAGTATCTGTTGAGGAGTAAATGCCAATAGCAGTGTCTCACCTGCCGGTGTAAAATGCTCTCTGTAATATCAAGCAAATGCGCAAGCACACACACACACCCCAGAACTGCTACCTATCTAAGTACACCAACTAGAGAATACTGCATTTAAGGCAAGTGCCATAGCTCAAGTCTGACTTGGAGAGTGTCAGACAATAGTTTATAGGTGATGGCATCAGTAGTGTCTGGTAAGGAGAAAATGCTAATAGCAGTGACGTGCATGCCAGTGTAAAATGGTCCCTCTAATTTCAAGCAAGTGGACAAAGACACACACACCTTAGCTGACTGCAGTGAGAACAGAACCCCTACCTATCTAAGTACACAGACTAGAGAATTCAGTACTTTATGCATGCACCACAGTACACGTCTGACTTTTACAATGCTGCAGGACAACTTATGGTGGCTGACATCAGCACAGGATGTATAAGAGAAGGTGTTGGGAGGTCTGCATGAAATGGATGGGTAGGCATGTTCAACTGTCATAATATTTTAAGGTCGGCATGTTACCAGATTGATGGGAGTGCAATGTGTAGTGATGTGTTCCAATGCGTAGGTATAGTGTAAGAGACAGCTTTACAGACTATATACAAACAGGTGTCCACATTACTACAAGTATTTGAAAATATGAATGTGTTTTGTCATTCTAAAGCTCTTCATTGTATATAACACAACCTTTGTTATTTATTTATATAGTGTAGTTGATAGATTTGTGGACAAGTACTGAGAGACTAAGGTTGCAGTACATGGGGGGTAACACATGGCTGCATTGTAAATATGTGACTATTCTTAGAATGGGCCATTTGTTCATGTTTACACATGTAGTTTCAAGGCCTGAAGACTAAATGGACAGTAAACAAAAGTAATACTTGCTATTATTTACTATGCATAGCGCAACACCAAGTAGCTGGTTTGCATGATGGCTGGCAAAGTGTTTGCACAAGCAAGATACACATTTTTACTGCTTTCTCTGTTTGTGCATAGTTAATCAGTGCACAGACATGAGGCTTATTGCTAAAATTATGACAGTTAGTACTGAGTGGATGAAATGCACCTGTTGATTAGCTGACTCTGTGGAAGCAGGTGTAAATGCATTAACACATTCCGTTTTGATCCCAGATGACATAAGGTTTGAATCCAGGTATATGTAATACTTTTACATAAGTAGTGATAATGTACTGAAATTATACTTTACTCTTTTTAAATTTTTGCTTCTTTTTTTATTTGATGTAGCACAGTGTGTTTAAGCAGCATTGCACAGAAGTAACCACACCAAACAAGAGCCATTCAGCATCGCTTGGCATTTGTGTGGGATGCCAAACTCCATGCAAACACAGAAGCCAGAAAGTGAAGGACTCCGTTGTTTTTTTTTTTTTTTTGGTACTTATGTGTGTTGTGTGTGATTCTATTTTTGACCAGATTATAGGTGTTTAAATGGGATAGATAGGAAAGTGGTGAAATGGGGGGCAAGCAGGGGGAAGTACAAAGGGAAAGCAATATAGGAATCTGCAGTAAGGAGGTAGGAAAGAACCATAACCATCAATTTCTTTAAAAATATAAACTGAAAATATGTACAGAATATTAGATGAATTTGTCACCTCCACAAAGGCAACAACACAATCATGTTGTATTGCCAATTGGACCAAATCAAGTGTGTCAAGAAGACACATGTGCGAAATGTAAACCTATGTATGGGATGGTATTTTTTGTGGGACAGGTGCTCTTTTCTTTACTTCAATAAGAGAGGAATGCTGGGTAAGTGAAGTTGGTATTTCTGGGTCAGGAAATTTGGGTAGGTGGGGAAGCAAATGCAAACAAACAAGCAAACAAGACAAGACATAGGGATGGTGAGGAACACAAAAGTTTGTGGGACACCATGATTGAGGTGAGTGAGGGGGCAATGCAAGTCCATGCCCATCAAACATGGGGACAGTGAGAATCTAGTCCTCAGTTGCAGGACTGTCATCACTGTCCCCTTACTCTATTGGCTGATGGAGTGCTTGATGTCTTCTCTTCCTCCTATGGACCATGAGGGAGAGCAGCCTGTCCATCAAAAGTAGACGTACACCAATGGGGTGGTGCAAGATCCTATGCACTAACCCTGGTGGGTGATGAAATCCTCACCTCTGGCACTACTCATGGAAGGTACCACAGCACCAACTGCTGTGGTAGTGCTACCTGAGGGCACAGGTAGTGCAAGGGCAGCATAGTAAGTACTGCCAGGTTGGGTCCCAGATGTTCAGGGCATCTGTGCTGGAGCTGGTGGAGTGGGTGCAGGATGACCCACTAGGGTTGGCCTACCTTACTGTGCTTTGAAGCATTTAGTGATTTGTTACAGATGGATGACATGGAGGTATTTTGATGGCACATAATAGAAAATAAAACAAAGAGAGATAAGGGTTGGAATGTGAGGAAAAAAAAAAAAGATGGAGCCACCTATAATGAGCCAGAAAATATAGCAAACCTCCTGGCTGATAATTTCAGCTCCAACTTTACTCCAACTTTACTCCTCTCTCCCCTTCAACCTTCCCTCAGGAAATTTCATCAAATATAACTCCCCCTGCTATTACTAGGGGAACAGGTCCTTAATTCTCTCTCTAAGACCAAGAACACTACATCAATGGGCCCAGACAGTATCACAGGATGCCTTCTAAATAGCATGAAACATGACCTATCAGGGCCTTTGGAATTTTTATTTAACTGTAGCCTCCAAACAGGCTTCGTGCCTCATAAAGAGAAAGGCAACAGTCATCCCTCTGCATAAAGGTGGACCATCTACAAACCCTGGCAACTACAGACCCATAAGTCTCACTAGTCTTATATGTAAAGTCATGGAAAGCGTTATCATGGAGATGATCAATAGAGATATTGTAAACCTCCAGACACTGGACCCAGCCCAGTTTAGTTTTGTCAAAGGCAGATCAGGCCTACTGATTCTGGTGGACTTCTTTGAGAAGGTCACCAAAGCAATGAATGAGGGAAAAATCATTCACACTGCCTACCTTGACCTGGCCAAGGCATTTGACACAATACGCCACTTAGGCATTGTTGACAAACTCAAGAGGTTAGGTACAAAATTGTATGTCACCCGGTGGATAGCCATCTGGCTCACAGACAGGACCTAGGAAGTTTGAATTGGGGAGTCCACCTCTACAAAGAGGCCAGTCACAAGTGAAGTCCCTCAGGGATCACTCCTTTGTCCACTCCTTTTTGACATTTACTTCTCAAAAGTCAAGGCCAATGTCAGTGGTCTCTGGCTGACTAAATTTGCAGATGATTGCAAATTAGGAGCTGTCATTGAATCTCATATTGACACAAATGTTCTCCAGGAGGGGCTGATACAGACAAATAACTGGTGTCAGAGTCATGGACTAAAACTAAATGCCAAGAAATGCATAATAGTATCCTTTGGGAAGTCATCCATCCCTGGTAACTATCATATTGACAACACACTCCTTAGAGTTGACCCAGTAGTCAGGGACTTAGGGACACACATAGACAGTAATCTAGCCTTTGATCATCATGAGTCTACAGTGGTGAGGAAATCATTCTATGTTGCACAACTTATAAACAAAGGTATGGCATCTATGTCCAAGGAAGTCATAGTTCCACTGTATTCGACATTCATCAGACCTATCATTGAACACAATGCCCCCTTTGGTATGTACCTAACCAGGCATATTCAACAACTGGAGCAACCACAGAGGTTCCTCACTAAAAGAATACAAGGTGTAAGTAATATGTCCTATGCAGACCGCCTCAAAGCCCTATCCCTGTATTCTGGTCACCTACAGGCTTTTGAAGGGAGATCTATGCCTGACATACAGGACATTGTCAGACCTCACTCTGATAGATGTCCTGCATATCCTCAAAACAAACAGTACCAGAATTACCCATTCTAAAGACTTACATTTTGCCTGTGATATAAATAGGACTTGCTGGAGAGATAGGTATGTATCCCACAGACTACCCTGTGTATGGAACAGGCTCCCCTTCCATGGGAAGCAGAGTTACTCCCTAACCCAATTCAAGTGCAACTTGGACAATTGGATGGAAAACCAGAAATGTATCCCTGGTTTGGCACTTATGTCTCTAATGCAAACAGGTAACCTGTAAATGGTTCATCTCCCAGGCCCATGCTTATACTTATCAAGGGCATCAGAGCTTGTCAGAGATTAGGGAAGCATGCCTAGGCTTAAAAAGGTCCTTAGCTTAGTAAACACCTATGAAACTATGAACACCTATGAACCTATAAAATGAGTACCATCATATGTAACATAAAATGCATTATCACACTTATACAGCTATTTTATCTGAACTATTATATTTACGTATACGTCTTAACAACTGCAAACTATAATTACAGATTGCTCAAGGTAATCCTTTCAGTGTGCATATACTGCACATATGCTTGTCCAATTATACAGATTACAGTTAACACCAGGGTATTTATGCCACTTGCATACAGTTTCATCCATGTAATATTATTAAATAAATGTAGTAGTGTATAGCTGTTACTTGTGGTATTTGAACCCATAACCTCTGACTACAGTCTTACACTTGACTCCTAAAGTTGGTTTGTGCTACAGACTTATGCATGCATACTCGCTTTTACAGTTAGGATATGCATGCTCACTTTGCCACTACTGTATAGAAAACAAAATCATTTCTAGCTTTAACTTTTAAAACTACAACAGTACTTCTCTTGTGCTGCATACATACAACTTGCTTCCCTCAGTCACTCCAAGCGATCAGTATGAGCCTGCCAATTCAAATCAATTTCAAGGTTAGCTGAGAAAAGAAAAAAAGAAAGTAGAATAGCATTATGCATACCAGACTTGACTATATTCAGCTTTCTATGTGTTATTAATTCTCTTTATTAGCATTCTTACACAACTGTGGGGTGTTGCTAGATTGAAACTCATCCAACCACTGGCATATCCCTCTTATACCTTTGTAGGAGATTAAAGTGGTGCCTACACTGTTTTCCAGTGTGTGGGATGCCAGTTGCACTGGATACAGCCTTAGCCAGACTATTTCAAGTCTCAGACTTGTACTGAGAGCCAGAATAGTTCCCCTGCAAAAGCCTTTGGCTGTGGCACTTTACCAGGAGTCCATTAAATATTCTGGACTCCTGAACACCCCTCCTCTGTGCCCTAAATTGGGCACCTTCTCCTCTAATGCCAGACATGTCTAATCCTAAAAGTAGAGCAATGTCAAATGATTTCCCACCATTTCCTGTTATCACTTTTACTGGTAGTGTACAAACTCAAGAAATGATAACAACTCTGTTTGTACAATGTTAAGTGGACAGCAACAGTGTCAAGCAAGGAGGAAAGAAATTTTTGAAATTGGAAGATTAATCTGACACTTGACATTAGTTTGAGGAGTGTCTGCTGCTGTAAGTGTTAGGTAATTTAACTTTGCAGACATGAACTGGGAGCATAAAATCCATGACCTGACAGATGTTTGGTTTGGCTTTATACTTTGATAAAATTTATTTTTACAGTGTGGGATTCAAACCTATGCATAAGGGAGAAAATATTTTCTTCCACAGTGGTGATTTTCCATCTTTGCCACAGAAGAAGTGCTTCTCAGGCACAGTCATGAATCATTCATAAATACAGATGATGGTTTGAGGTGTTAAGCATGTATGTGTGTGACCTGACAAGGTCTTTCTATATAGATTAATTTGTGTATGTACCTTATTTAAGAGTGAAGGCCATTCAAATCCAAATAGCAGAATTATACTTACAGAAACATAGTAGACAGTATACCCTCAGTCATACATCTTAACCTTCAAAACACAGTAGGGGTGTCTTCTCCCTCATACATATAATACATATCAGCTCCACTATTTATGATTATGTGTAATGTGTTATAAGTGAGACTGAATATAAGGTGAAATGGAACAACAGTAAACATGTCTGAAATGTCCTGTATTAGAACCCAAGACCATGTGTATGGCAGCCCTACATGTACACCTGTTGCCACAGGACTATTGAAATAATGCTTGTATAATGACCTGTTCATTACTATAAACTGGATTGTCACAACAACAAACATATGTTGCGCTTCCTGTATTAAAACTCAGGACCATGTGTATTACAGCCCTACACTTACACCTGCTGCCACAGGAATAGTTAAATGACAGCTGCATATTTCTCTATTCATTCTTAAGTTCTATGTGCTACCTGGCACAACATCACTTACTGCATTTGTGCATTGCCCAACAGAATTAATAGAATGTATCTGTTTTAAATTGTTGATTGTCTGCAGGTGTTCAATGGGGGCACATGTTGGGGAAGCTTGATAACTGCCATTACAACATCACTGTGCAAACACTGGCATTTAAATATACAAAAAAATAAGGGAAAATTTGGTGAAATTAAGAAAATAAATCTATTAAATAAGCAATACTACAAAATTTATGTTGGTACACATGAAATATTTTTACACAGGTCTGGATTTGAACTGTCACTGCAATGGACCTTCAAAACACAATAAGGGTGTCTTATCCATCTTTGCATCAGAGAAGTAAATCATTGTGCATACAACCAAATGCAGCATCATCTATAGTACTAACAGAACATATGACAGTTGTTTGTACATGTATTAATTTCAGACATAGTGCACTGAGTGATCACACAACCATTTCCGCTTGCATAAATGCAGCTCTGTCTTTCTCTCTGTGTTTGTTGCCCAATCTTGTCTTATCTGACCAGTAATTGGAGACATGTAGTCTGTAAGACATTTTGGATCATTGTCCTTAACATATGTGGAGATATTAAATGGCAGTAATATACAGTTGTCAAGACATGACGGGGAGGTTGGAGGTTACTGAACAGAAACTGTGAAATGTGTGCTGCTTACTTACATTTAAAACCTTGATACAATTACTTCTATAGTTTGTAAATCTAACCTGGCTGACACAACCACTGGAGGTAGGGGAGTCTGAATTGCTGTTGTATTTTCCTTCACCCTACCATTAATCATTCACAGTTGCAATCCATTAGCAGCAAACACTGAGGTAGTGCCTGCACTATGTTTACATCTGTACATGGAGCAAAGTATTTGGAATTCAGCAATTCTATCAAGTTCACACCTCATTTGCATATTCACCGTGCTCACAGCCCTGAATCTATGCTATAAAAAGGGAACTGTGTAGCTTGGGAACTTAGAGGTGAAGAGACTTGTTTATGCAAATAACACAGAAGAAGATATTAATTTAGGATTTATCTGCACAAAACACTACCGTTCTTGATAAGGTATGCTTGCATTTTCCAGCTATATACTGCATATGCTGAAATGTCAGTAAGAAAAATCTGTTAATATACATATGCTTTAGCAAATGCTACTTTTGTCTGTATGCATTTCTTACAAGTGTACTGATGACATAGGCATGCTTGTCAGGGCATTTTACATTCTCAGATGCGCAGCCTTAGTAACTGTCATCCAAAATGCTAATGTTACAACTGTTTTTCTCTGTACAGTCCTCTATTGTTATTTCCATGAAATGTAAATTTCCTATATTGTCAATGACACAGGGGTGTTAGCCTTCTAGGACAGACCATACACACCTCTAAGGGAGTGCTGACTACAGGTAGACATGACTGGCAATTGTTTAAAATGGAGTGTTCTGTGGTAAATCTGTAAACCTTTCAGGGACAGTTTACTTGACAGCACTTTTAGCATTTTACTGATGGTTTGTTAGCAAAATGTGTCATTTGCCTGCTGTTTTGGGGGTGGGGAACAAAGTTGGATTTCTGTTTTGGCACAAACAAGATTTTGCTATTGTTACTCTGCTTGTTTGAATCCAACCTTGCTTTGTGTGTGATTGTAATATGTTACAACCACATAATTCCTTTTTTATGTTTGCATGTCTTGACTGTTTTATGTTTCTCAGGTGGGTAATGATGAAATACTTTTACCTTTTATGTGTTATATCAAATAAGGGCTTTTATTTATGGTTTACTTGTGTGTGTTATCCTTTTTTTGTGTTTTACTTCACCCAGGACTATAGTATGCAGGCTTCCCAATCCCTGAAACCCCCCATGCAGTGACCCTGAAAATGAAGTAATCATGGAAGCATTTAGGCATCATGGTGCCATTCTGCTAGAGAGGGGATGTGGGATATATCTGGCCAAATACAAATTTGGCAGAAAATAGTTGCTGATGTGAATGAAGTAGGTGGCCAGAGCAGGACATATGATTAGGTTTGCATAGGGCCACTGACATGATTCATCAGCCCGGAGGGGACCAGCTGCAGTGGCCTGTGAATGGATGGCTACTGGGAGGGAGCCTGCTACAGAGCCATCACTGACACCAAATGAAGAGTTCCTCTTCACTGTCAGGAATACAGACAGCTCACTAGAAAGTGCACAACAGCATGCCATTGATGTTGGTGCTGCTGTTTAAGGGACAACAAGTATGCCCCAGGAGGAGCTTCCAGGTAGGCTTACCTATCTCAATTGTTAAATACTTCTTGTATAGTAAAATATTGGCAGTGATACTTAAGTTCTGTTTAATATTAAATTTGTTTGGGGGGGATTAGTTGTAGACTGATACACTGGTTGATTACACATGTGCTTGGGGTGGACATGTCATCCAAGTTTTTGTTAAAAGTATTGATAATATACATATAAAGGGCAAAATGTTTTAACTCCCCTGTGTTACTGTTCATTCTGGTGATGGTGTCCTTACCTTTTGCTTAAAAGTTTCCAGGACCATCCAGCATAGGGAGTCTACAATCATCTGCATGTGGTAAGCCAAACATTTTTAGTTAGTACTGATGAGCATTTCAAATAAATAATTAGTTTGTGATATGGGTGTCAATACTGTTGTCTGTATTGCTTTACTGTCTGTCATAGCGGCACCCTTGTTAGTTTGTTAGCATATATTGGACTATAGTAGTGTAGGTATTAATTTTTATCCTGTGTTGTTCTTTATTATCATAGATGATCCTGACAGTGGAAGTGCGGGACTCCTACCACCTGATGTCAGAGTATCGGTAGACTCTGCTGCTGATGGTGGTGGCCTAACAGTGGCACACTCAAGGGGTGTAGAGGGTGAATCTGACACTGAGGTTGACATTCAGCCATCCCCTATAATTCCATTGGACACAGCCAGTAGGCCTATGCCAATCCTTTGCATTGATCCCTCAGATATTGGGCAGGTGGAAGGTGAGACACTCATATCAGGCAGTGTGGTTACTGTGGCTTCATTGCCTGTCAACTCTGGCTGTAACCAAAGTGTGGGTGAAGGGCCATAAAGGAGGGTCATTAGGGGTGCTTGGCAGAGACCTGCTGTCTATCCTCCACCTGATCCAGGTGTGTCTTCTTGTGTCACTCGATGTCTGTTTAGGCCCATCATGGATGTGCAGGTATGTTCCAATAGGTCCTCCAGAGAAATGCTTATGGTTGTAGATGTGGCACAGGCTGACATGCTTGCCTGCCTCCACTGCATTGCTGATTCAATGAATTAAATGAATGACATATTGGAATGGGCAGTGTCTGTGATGGAATGTCTGCTGGGAGGGGTCTGCATCCACATGGGTGATGGTCTGCCACATCATCTAATGTTAGCCAATGGCTGTGCCTGATCACACTCCAATAGTGGCACTACTTCCACTGCTCTGTCAGTGGTTGAAGTGTCCACATTCAGATGTGGCATGCCATGGGTTCATGGTCCTGGGCATCCTCATGAGAGTAACTTGTCCAGCAGACATCAGTCATGTTCAGGCAGCAGCAGTGGATCTGACTGTGGGTGTGGACGTACCAGTGCAACTCATGGCAGAGCCAGTTTTCATGATTGGGTATGACAACAATGAATTGCCACCTCAACCATGCATGGCTTGCACCTGTCTGACATACCAAGGCATAGAGCTAGCACATAGCTTGGCTGTGTTCCTGCAGACACACACCAGTTTCACCTAGAGTGCCCATACGGACACACACACACACACACAACAGTTACATGGTTCAGCCGTGAAGCTTAAAGCTCATTCTGTCTCACTGGCTATTTGTTAATTTATCTAAACTTCTGCCAGCTTCTGTTTCTTACTCACATGCAGTCATTTACCTTTTGTGTCAGACTAGGCTTCCTGCCCCCCCTCCCAACCCACAACTCCCTGTGCAAGCGATGATAACTGTGCAATACCCTTTTCTATTTTTTGGATTCAAGGCAACATATGATTTGTTTCTGATGCTGAGGGTGCATAGCTGACTTAGTGCTTAGAATATCTGAGTTTGTGATGTTGTTTTGCTAATTGTACTTTTGACATATTTTGGTTTTAGAAAATTAGACAGTTTCTAGAATCAAAACATTTTTTGGCATCAGTATTTTTAATAATCTTCTAAGGGTTGTGAAGTCTGAAACTGAAATGTGTGTCATTACTTTCTAACTTCTCTTTTTAATGATTTTCCAGTACAAAAATATGAGGCTAAACTGAGGACATTCCGTGATCATCAGTGCTTTTGAGAGGTATGAATGTGTAAATCTTTAATGCCTGAGACCTATTACTTGATATGCTGTCACATGTTAAAGTCATTGCTGTACAAATTACCCAACTTTTACTTACTTACATTACCAAGTAATAACATGCAAGGATATGCCTTTCATTCGTATTATTACATAATTCTGTTTTAACACTGCAGGTTCAGCACTTACCTTATAAATCCAGTAGCTGCTACAGTTTTAGTTCAGGGCTGAATCTGTGTGATGCTGGCAGTACACAGCCATTACATCAATGTAACTATATGTACTGTATGTGCATAGAATGAAAGTTTTAACCCCTTAGTTGGTGAGTGAGTGTGCTATGCGTTGCCACCTACATTGGCCTACACCCACAGCAGCTGCTGGTTCCCCTTCTGACTCCTCACCTGTGTATGGCTGTGATGACCTTGCCATTGGTGGTGAGATGTGTGCCCCTTTCCCTTGTTGATCCACCTAAAGTTGCTTTCTCAAGATAATGTTGTGAAGCATGGCACAGATGGTGAAGATTTCAGTGCATGTACAGGGATTGTACTGCAGGGCCTACCCAGATGTATCTAGGCACTGTAACTGTGACTTCAGCAACCCAAACACATGTTCTATGATATTTGTGGTTTGAGCATGTGCCTCATTATGGCATTCTTCAGTGGGTTTGTGTGCATTTCTGATGGACATCATCAGCCATGGTTCCAGTGTATAACCTGCATCCTCCAGTAAATGAACCTGTGGGATATCACCCCTAGTGAACATCTAATACATTTGGGAGGTGTGCCAGATATGTGAGTCATGGTAACTGCCTGGTTTGCCAGTACAGACATTCAAGATGATTCCCTTAGCATCACATATGACTTGGCAGTTAATAGAGTGGAAACACTTTCTATTTATGTAGAGCCTTCCCTGTTCTCTGGGTGGTGTCTTAATTTCTATATGTGTACAATCTATGGCATCCAATATTTCAGTATAGTGTGCTACAGGGTAGAGCTCCTGCATATTTGTGGCTCTGTCTTCAGGAGTAAGGGAGAAATATTTGTAGTCACTGGCATGTTGTAGCATAGCATTCAGGGACTGTTGGAGGATCCTGGATGCTGATTCTTGTGACACCCCCAGCATGTCCCCTGTTGGTCTCTGAAAGGTTCCTGTAGCTAAAATTGTATGTGCTACACATACCTTTGTTTCCACTGGTATGGGTTCCCCTCAGTTTGCCCTGGGTCTGAGTTAAGGATGAAAGAAGTTGCAGAGTTACTGTAGTGTGTCTCTATCCACCATGTAGCACTCTACAATTTCCATCTCGTGGAGATTGTGATAAGTTAAACGGGGTCTGAAAACTTTTTCTTCCTCTTGGCTGTGGTCTGTTAACAGCAGCAGCAGTATAGACTTCAGCCTGTTGCACATACACAAGAATTAAAGCAACATCAGCCTCTAACATTCTTTTTGTGTTGACTCCTTTCCATGGCTGTATTCCAATAGGTTTTGGAATTTGCAGGGAAAACTAGCACTGAGTCTACACGGATGCTTTATAGCTTGTTGAATAGCTCCTACATCTTGTATTGGTTGATTAGCATACAATTCAGCTGTTTATATTGTAGTTAGCATGCCACAGTGTTTACCATCGGAAAACAAATAAAAACTGAACAAACCAGGTAAAATAAGCGACTAGCAAGCCCAAAGAAACAACGGCAGGAAAAATGCAGATTAACGTATTTTAATAAGAACGTTTTCACTCTTGCAAGAGCAGGAGCTTCTTCAGACAAATTTGAAAAGTTACAGAAACACTCATTTTAAAAGCAACAGCTGGTCAGCTTGTGATGTCATTTCCTTCAAAAGGAAACACTTACGAACACTTTTTATAAAAAAGACAAGTAATAAAATGATAAGATACTGAATATTTTGTGCAAGATCTTGTCACAAACAAAATACAGTAAATGTATTTAAATGAGAATAAAAATGATCTAACTAACATTTAATGAATCTAATAGTTAAACTATTCTTTAAAAGAACCCAAGGTAACAACCATAATAAAGGTATAACAGCCATAAGACAAAATGTATATATATATACAAGTGGGTGAACATATTTTTTATATACTAAAAAATATGTGTAAAGCATATATGAAGCATATTAAACAAGAACAACAACAACAATTGTTCCAGTAATTTCTTTTAGGACACAATGTATATAACCCCAATGTGTATATAAGACAAGGACGTTGCAAAAGGTATATATATGTATGTATGTAGGTATCCACCATCCATAATAAAAGTTCAAATTCAACTTCTTAGGTAACTTTTATATTTCAAGATGACTGATATATTGCAGGTCTCATTCAACCCAGGAGGGGCAAAGGCATTTAAAAGTAATTGCCATTCAAGTTCTTTAAGTTCTAGAAGGATGGACTGAGGCCCCCCCCTTATACCCACTTTTACCAAATCAATACCCATAAAAGAAAAACTATGTCCTACATGATCTAAAATATGCTTAGATAGGGCATTGTCAGTTTTATGGTTTCTAATTGCATAATTATGTTGGTAAATACGGTCACGCAACTTCCTGTCCGTTTTACCAACATAAAATGCAGCGCAGCAATTACACTGGGCCAAATAGACAACAGATTTGGTGTCACAAACAATCCTGTGTCTGATGTAAAATTTCTCATTTCTTATAGAAAAAGAGTTCCCAGTTTTTACCAACCTGCACCAGTTACAAAAACCACAAGGGGTACTGCCAGTTTGTCTTTTACTTTCCAACTTTATGTTAAACGACCCCCCACACACTGAAAATGTACAAACACCTCCATTTAACAATGACACCAGTCCTCTCTTATATGAGAATAATGGTAACAGTGTTACCACTGCCAGTCCCATACAAGATTTCAAAACCAGTCTTATTTTAACTCATAATAAACACATTGATAGTATGTGCTCTATTATAAAAAAGAACTGGCACTTTATTGTGAATAGTGCCTACTTATTAGAAATCCTGGGCTCTTACCCTCTTTTTGTATTTAGGAGAGGCAGAAATTTAAAGGAACTGTTACAAAATACGGACCCTAGTAAATCTACTTCAAGACAAACTGGCAGCACCCCTTGTGGTTTTTGTAACTGGTGCAGGTTGGTAAAAACTGGGAACTCCTTTTCTATAAGAAATGAGAAATTTTACATCAGACACAGGATTGTTTGTGACACCAAATCTGTTGTCTATTTGGCCCAGTGTAATTGCTGCACTGCATTTTATGTTGGTAAAACGGACAGGAAGTTGCGTGACCGTATTTACCAACATAATTATGCAATTAGAAACCACAAAACCGACAATGCCCTATCTAAGCATATTTTAGATCATGTAGGACATAGTTTTTCTTTTATGGGTATTGATTTGGTAAAAGTGGGTATAAGGGGGGGGCCTCAGTCCATCCTTCTAGAACTTAAAGAACTTGAATGGCAATTACTTTAAATGCCTTTGCCCTCCTGGGTTGAATGAGACCTGCAATATATCAGTCATCTTGAAATATAAAAGTTACCTAAGAAGTTGAATTTGAACTTTTATTATGGATGGTGGATACCTACATACATACATATATATACCTTTTGCAACGTCCTTGTCTTATATACACATTGGGGTTATATACATTGTGTCCTAAAAGAAATTACTGGAACAATTGTTGTTGTTGTTCTTGTTTAATATGCTTCATATATGCTTTACACATATTTTTTAGTATATAAAAAATATGTTCACCCACTTGTATATATATATACATTTTGTCTTATGGCTGTTATACCTTTATTATGGTTGTTACCTTGGGTTCCTTTGAAGAATAGTCTAACTATTAGGTTTATTAAATGTTAGTTAGATCACCTTTATTCTCATTTAAATACATTCATTGTATTTTGTTTACGATAAGATCTTGTACAATGATATTCAGTATCTTACCATTTTATTACTTGTCTTTTTTAAAAAGTGTTCGTAAGTGTTTCCTTTTGAAGGAAATGACATCATAAGCTGACCAGCTGTTGCTTTTAAAATGAGTGTTCCTGTAACTTTTTAAATTTGTCTGAAGAAGCTCCTGCTCTTGCAAGAGTGAAAACGTTCTTATTAAAATACGTTAATCTGCATTTTTCCTGCCGTTGGTTCTTTGGGCTTGCTAGTCGCTTATTTTACAGTGTTTACCATGGTTGCTTGGCTCTACAGGCCATGTAGAGCCACTTACTGAATACAAGAAGTGTGCTACCATGAACATGGTGTTAGAAGACCATGTAGGGTTTATTGAATATGCCTGACTATCTCTTCATTTACTTGATGCAAAAATGCACATGTTTTGAAAGAGGAAGAAGACCAGTGTTCTGTTAGGCCTACCTAAATGTTGCTGCTGCACCTCATTCATCTTGCCCCATCCTTTTTTTTGCTCTTTCCTAGTAATAGCTGAAACTCTCTTATGATTTTTTCTGTGCCAGTACTTCTGAAAATGCACTTGGAGGTCCTGTCACTATATCTGTGAAGTAATAGTTCCTTGTATCTGTCTTACACTATTCCCCTTCTTCACTGTCATTAGTGCCTCCTCCTTCTCTCATCCTGCCTTTCTCTTTAGTACCACCATTACCCAGTTTACTTCTTAATGTTTCCTTGCATTTGCACAAGATCTTCCAGAAGTGCATTTCAAAATGCCACCGTCCCTTCATTAGAGAATCTTACCAAATCCTTCCACCAACCACTCTGCTTTCATTCTCACTAAGGTGAATCATAGCATATGAGCTGCATCTTCAAATATCAAAATGCTTATGTTTTACTATCCCAAGGCCTTGTTTAGTAGGTGCACAGACTATTAACTTTAGACCTCTACTCTCTCTCTCTCTTTTATTTATACATTGATGGCTCATAAGTAGCTCAAAAGACGTTTGCTTTTCACGTCTTTTATAAAGTTATGAACAGTGATAGTGGGTCCATGGCCAGAGAGTGCAGTATGACACTCTAGGTAATAAAATACCAAACCTAGATAGCTAAAATAAACACCAAAACAACAACAACAACAACAATAACAACAATAACAAAACAGCAAACAGCACAACAAAGCATCTGTCCCCCCGTGGTACTTTTCAGAGGTTGGCAGCACAGCTACCCAATGAGTAAGTAACTTCTGTACTAATACCAGTTACCTGAAAAACAGTAATATGCTACATCTAAGTGGTGTTAGTCTTTAATAAGCCATGTAGCAGTAACTCACAAGGATTTTCTCTGTCATGCAACATTTCTCCTCTTTCCTGAAGTTTCCTACTGCTCTTTGTCATATTAAACTTTATGTCATGCTTTCCAGTCTTATTGTTTTATCTTTTTCTTTCTTTCTTTCTTTCTTTCTTTCTTTCTTTCTTTCTTTCTTTCTTTCTTTTTCTCTCTCTCTCTGATACTTGCTTTAACCATTTCAGGCTCATGGGGGAAATGGCAGAAACCACACCTGGAAAGGATGCTAGTGCACTGTAGGAAACAGGTAGACGGACCCTCAGTTACACACCAAACACACATATAGAGGCAATTGAAGGATTGATGATCGGCTATGTTATGTATTCATGATGTGGGATGACACTGGAATATTTCAGGAAAATCCACACAGACACAGGGAAGGCATGCAAACTCCACATAGAAGGCATTCTAGACACAAAATGAACTCGAGAACCTAGAGTTTCAAACATCCGTACTGAGTACCACTGAAACATCCTTCCATCATCTGGCCTGACCCCACACTTCAAAGATTAAGCAGCCCAACTGCTTTTATAGGATGTACCGGCACATTTATAAATCTCTTAAGCACTGATTTGAGAATCATGTCCTGTTTTGCCTTTTTATTCCGCTTAACTCTGGACATTTCTAGCTTCTTCCTATAGGTGGTCTATCTGTCCAATGTTTTCCATTGCCCCAGTCTTAACAGTTCATACTGGTACCTTCTCTTTGTTTTCTTTTTATAGTCAGCTCTTTTTAAAAAAACTCATGAAGCTCTTCAGTCAGGTTCCTATTCTGTGTCCTCTATCTGTCATCTTTAACTATATCTGCCTTACTCTTATTCTTAGCTAAAGATATAAAAATATCTTGTCTCATTTACTAATTATCTCTGCTTATTCTCCATAATCTCCTGCTTTGGCCAGTTTGACCACTCTATTTACCTTTTTTAGGCCACCACTTACTTTAATGTCTGATCCCCTACCTCTAACTTACATCATTTATACATCTGACTGATGTAATGTGTTATTCTCCACAGTAGTTCCTTTTCATTTCTTTCATATCTTCAAGCCTTCAAGTCACTCTTTTTATTGTGCACCAATAAATTATTTACCCCATCAGTCTCTCTGCTTTCTTAACTCCTTCTACAAAATGTTACCTAGAATATCATTATATACCCTCTGAGGTCCCAGACAAGGGTTCTTGAGTAGAATTACAAATATTATTGACACAAAGAGAAGAACTAAGGGATGCTAGCTTTGTTACTTGCAAGTTTCTTTAATAAGTCACAGAATAGTTATGTGACATAATGCAAGATAAATCGAGGACTAGGCTACTGAGAGAAACAGTCCTGACCTTATCAGAAGTTATGAATATATGCAGAGCAAGTGAATTATAAGCACACAGTTAAAAAAAATTAACAGTGGAAACACACAAGAACAAGATAAACTGGGAGTCAAATAAAAATGTCAGAAATGAGAAATAAAGTGAAACTCTGGTGCAACAGCAGTTGCTATAAAAATATATCCTCGATAGAATGCATTTTAAGACTAATAATAAGGAACAGAACCCCATGTAGCACAGAGAAAATACTGTGCAGTTTAAATGCAAGCCTCATGTACTGAGTGTGACTATAAAAGAGCTGATACAGTCAAATATAAAAATAAATCAGAGTGAGACAAGAATGCAAGACAGTTTAACAAGAATGTACAGATTTAATAAGCAGAATGTTGAATTTAAAGTAGAGATAGATAAGTGCAGTATTTTGTCTGAAAAGATTTTGAAACATTGGGGTTTAAATATCTTAAAACAGATCTATGTGCACATTGTTAACATATTAAGGACAAGCACAAGGCAAACGCTACTGACAAATTAATATAAAATTTATGCTGGAGAGACAGGTTTGTCTCCCAGAGGCTGCCCTGTCTCTGGAATAGACTTCCCATACATGTCAAACAGAGCACCTTGCTGACCCTCTTCAAGCATAACCTTGATGAGTGGATGGGAAACCACAAATTTGTTCCAGGGGTTCCACCTTTGCCCTCATTGACAGGGTTACAGGTGCTGACTGAGGTTTCTTATTAGGGATAAACTCTTGGCTAGGCTTGGAAGCCCCCCCATGGGCCATTAGCCTAGTAACCCCCTATGATCCTATGGTCCTATGTGACATCAGGCATGACTGTCAAAGAAGGTAGCAGAGTGGCACTGAATTGTCAAAGGTGGTGAGAGCTGATGTGACACCCTGACCCCATGCAGAAAAAATGTGAATAGGGGGTTAATGATGGTGATGATGATTTATAATAGATGCATGAAGCATTAGATATTCTTTACTTAATGTCACAGTTACCAGTGACAGAAGAAAAATGTAAAGAATTACAGCGATTTACTGATCCTGCCTTAGAAATGCAGTTAGTGAAAGATGTTACCGAGTACAATCAGCAAGCAATTATGTCTTAATTTTTTTACAAAAAAAAATTGCCTCCAGTGTTTAGTATTTAAATCTGACAAAATCAGATAAAAAGATGCATACCTGATTAGATACGTGGCTCATAAACAGAAACAGTGAAACACAAAATGCAAAAATGAAATGGGCAGGAATGCTGACTCATACAGAAGGTATAATAAAATGGTCAGGAGTGCTGACTCATACAGAAGGTATAATAAAATGGTCAGGAGTGCTGACTCGTATAGAACAAGCAGTACACAGTCAAACCATATACAATGTATCCCTTAGCAATCCAAAGTAAGGGATGTTAGGACACCTATTGACAGGTCATCTGTGGAGCAGAGGCAATACTTTGCTCCAGTGCAAAAAAGCAGTTTGTGTTCTGTATGTAGACAATTATTCAAATTGCCTCAAATTTGACAACTTGACATCTTCAAAAATAAAAATTATCCCATAATACAAAACTATGTATTTATGTAGCACCTTGACTAGTGTTTTCAGTGGAGCAGAATAAAGAAATGAAAGCAAAGAAATTCTGATAAAAATTATTTAATGAATGAAAAACAAAAGCAAAGGGCCATTTAAGTTCTTCTTTTGGCTTTTCCCAGTTAGGGGTTGCCACAGCAGATCACCTTTCTGCTCATGATTGGCAGTGGAGTTTTATGGTGCTGAGTTGCCAGCCTGGCGGCCAACCTTCCACAGAAGGCACACACATGCATACACTCACACCTAGTGCCAATTTAGAGTGTCTAATCCACCTACAGCATGTCTTTGGGATGTGGGAGGAAACTGGAACACCTGGAGGAAACCCATGTGACCACAAGGAGGACATGCAGACTCTGCACAGAAGGCACCCCAGCTGAGGATTGAACCGGAAAACCTCTTGCTGTGAGGCGGCAACACTGACCACTGCACCACTGTGGCCGCCCTAAAGGGCCATTTAAGTTAAAAAATGCAAAATCAAAGCAATTATTTCTATAAACAGACATTAGTTAAACCCTTAGGCTTCATTGTGTTGACTTTCACTGTAAACATACTTTTATTATACAACAAAGAATTTCTGATATTGTAATGTTCTTTTTCTCATTTAAAATGTGCTTAAGAACAATGGTCCTTAAGGAGATTAATGTTACAATCCTCAGCACTACAAAAATGTCGAGATACTAGATTTTCTGTCTTACATTTCCTTATGTTTCTAATGAGTTTCTGCAGCCTAGCTTTAAACTTGCCTGCCTAATTTATCAAAGAGTGTAGTGATGCTTCAAAGCACTGCCATTCCAATTATCCTGAAATAATTAGACAGACATGAGAGGAAATGTTATTAATGTATTAAAGACCATCTATTTGAGGGTGGGGAAACCTGATGTGGTCATTTTTTATAAGGTCTAGGAATTCAGATTTGTGCTTGAGAGGGAGTTCTGCATGCCACAAGTCCACTCAGTTACGATGACCAGGAATAAATGGAGAGAATGATCCAATCAGTCTAGGAGCTGTGAAACAGCTCTCACAAAAGCTATAAGGATCATGACTTGCAGTTTTGGAATACAAGAATACTCCTTTGCAGGGTGCGTATTTCACTAGCTCAGTTGTGCATTTTATTTTATTTAAGTTTTGTTTACAGAGGTAGTAGACTGATTAGAAGTGACTATTTGCAGCTACTTCCCAGGTACCGTTAATGGGCAGATGGTTGAAAAGTGGATTACTTATTTCAGCGACATTACCAATGTTTGAAAATCAAAATAAAGGAAACTATGACATCACTGCAGAAAAATGCTATCACAACATAAAATGCAGAAGACTACTCAGTTTACAAACTATTCGATTTACAAACTACTTGATTTACAGACTACTTGACGTACCGAATAGAGAAAAATAATGCAGACACCACTGGAAGGCTTGCAGGCTGAAGTTGTGCAAGTTGTTCAGGCAGTTGAACCAAACTCATGCATTGTTTGCAGAAGCATAGCTGGCTCAAGTATCACCCTGTACTGGTACAACACAGCAGTGAGTAGTGCACACTCCCTCAGCCCTCAGAGAAGGAGAAGAAGAAGAATAAAGGACTTCTGCAAAACAACTGTTGCAGGATGCTATTTGGCTGGCTTCCTGCAGGCAGTACCCAATGCAAATGAAGATCCTCCTTCCTGATATTTTAGTTACTAAAATAAAATAAAAAAAATATATATATATTTTTTTACTAAAATGTCAGGAAGGAGGGTATTTTGTGTAGGAGAGCCTACTGTTTTATATATATATATATATATATATATATATATATATATATATATATATATACACACATATGCATATGTACATATATAAAAAATGAGTGCTATACAAGTTATCACTGCAAGCATTTTACTGGATGCTGAAATGGTGGTGTTTTCCATCACTGGTACAGTTTGTCGAAATATGTAACCATCAATGTTTATTATATTGCCCTTTTTTCAAGTTTGTATGACCCTGGAGTTAGTATATTTCATTTCTGTAGGTGTGGGGGTATAATCACAAATGTGACCTATTGGTTTTCATGTGTGATAACATTTTTATATTGATTAATGGTAATCACTGGTGAGTTTGTTCAATGTTTTGTGTTTTGATCAAACTCACAGGCAATTATTTATTATAAGCTCATATATAGAAATAGATAGACAGAGGGATAGATAGAGATACTTTTCCTGTTCTTTTGAGTTTTCTAGTTTTGTTGACTATGGTTCTTCTCAGTCTATGTAAGGTGTATCCAGCTATCCTTTCTATCACAGTTAAAAGGTTTTAGCTAAGACTCTGGTAGGATCAACATGTTGGGGTTTTAGGCATGATATTTGGGAGGTAACCCACACACAGAGTTCTTCAGCATTTCGCTGCACCAAATGACAATATAAAAAAAATTCTGACTGTCATTTTGACTATCCATTGCTTGCTGTCAGGGAATTGCAGATATTTACTTAATGGTATGCATGTACAGTAGGTCTTGGGCGTTCATTTTTACAAGTGAGAGTTTTATTGTATAGTAGCTTAAGACATTTGATGAAGGGAAGATAAGGATTTTTATTATATGGAATCTTACAGTTTCACCTTCTTTTTTTCTTATTGTTTCTTATTTGCATATAGCTTAATCTGGGTACTGATATTTGATCTGGTGAACTTTCATAATATGATTCTTGCAGTAAGTTGCTTGAATTTAGTTGTATGTTATTCTTGAAGCAGGACAAAACACTGCTGTTGGTAAGGTAGTTGAAAACTATATCTGCTATAAAGGCACTATCAGAGAAAACCATTGTAGAATTTGATGCCTTTGCCGGGGAGAGCCTCTTGTTGAGATAAGTAGATAAAACAGCGTTAAAGTATTTGTTAAGGAATTTGCCACGTGTTTGAGCAACTCTCTTCCATCTCATGTATCTTTTCTTCATCTCCGTAGCTGCTCCAGGCTTCTATTCTCATTTTCAAAGAGCATAACTATATTTTGGTTGGCAAAAAACCTGAGCTATCACATTCACCAGGCTGTAGCAACTGCTGCCACCTTTGTATAATCTATTAACGAGCTGACATTACTGCACAAATATGTCTTCCTAACATATATGGATGCTCAGTGCTGGTCTAGTAATGATTGCTGTACAATCCTGCTAGGTTGTTCCTTTGTTGGTGACAATGATACTCTACCCATTGCCTCTTTTCCTTTCAATTCAGACAGCTGTGCAAAGTAAAGTAGAGTAATATCCCACCTCCTACAATTTGTCAGCCTTTAGTACAGAGTATTGAGTTGAAAACATTGCTGATGTCCACATTGTACACATCCACCAGATTTCATCAGTGCATCTCTGCTGTGAGCCTTTATTATACTGTACAATTCTGTAGCAGGAGGATCTACCCTTACTGCATGCAGACAGACCCTAGCCTTTAGGAACCTTAAAAGGTGATCCTTCAGAAATTTCTACTTTCAATATCCAATATCAGGGAGGTGGTTTATAAGGTCCTACTTACTGGCCCTTCCTGTATGTTGTGGAATAACCACACTAGCCAACTTTTGCCTTTTCATAGGGAGATCTCTTTTCTTTTTTTGTCCTCCCTAACTGATCATTTAGGCTATCCCCCCAACCATTTTCCCATTTCCTGGAAACAGGTGACAAGAGTCAAACAGTGATGTGGCATTAAACCATGCTAATCTTTTCTTCTGTATGCAGCTAATGTCCTCCTCCTCCTGTGTGGTCCAACAGTTGCTCCAGGGTGCAGGATGTGGTAGTTGCAGCACAGAAACAATGCTTGTTTATTCAAGTGGCTATCATCTCAGCTAGGGGAAAAGAAAACTTTCATTTTCTTAATTTTTTTTAATGTTTTATTACATTCTCTTTAGAAAAGTTATTTTAAAGTTAGGAGTTTTGTTATTTAATGGACTTTTTCAAGAGTGTAATGTTCTTTTAAACAGAGCACTCATTTTTTTCAGTCAGTTTAAAAGTAGTGTAAACTAACTGAAAACATATTTTCTGTGGAGAAGTTTTGTTTATTTCTCCATTGTGTGATTACCATAGGTTTTTAAAGTGCTTTTTCTTTGTTTTTTTTTCCTGTCAAAAAAGTAACTTTTGTGGACTGGTAGTTCACCAGCATTTACTGCTTGTCTTTCTTGAGGAAGCACCACCATTTTTGGCTTGACTATGGAACAGACTACTGATCCCATGATCGGTCCTTTTTTCAGCCACAAAAAGAAAGTGTTAAGCAAACAGCCTTTGCCACCACATCAGACTAGTAATTTGCCTGAGCTACAGGTAGGTGACTGTGCTCCGCCCATTTGTTGCACCTTAGACCACTAATCTTTTACCTAAAATTCTTCTGGTGTATCTACTAGAGACACTATGGAATTGAGGTCAGCTATGTTCTCTGTGGCTGCTGGAATCCCTTGGTGGGCAAGGAAGAGCTAGTCTTGTTGGTTCTGTGAGAGAGAACAGGGAAGGCTTCTGTATTGTGTCAGAATGCTGTTCCCATCCTTGGGGAAGCAGCTGCTGCCATTAATAACACAGTTGGCCTCATGTTTCCTGTTAAAAATAAACAGAAAATCAAGCATGTATCTGCCCCTCCTCAAATTTCTTTGGATAGGAGTAGTTTACTGGGACTGGCTCAAGGTTTAATTCAGGCTATACATCTAAACTTCTTTTCCGGAAGAAATTCAAGATTCTGAATTTCAATAGGAAGATACAGGGGTGGATTCAGTGTTTTGTCCTCAGATTTCTGATTCAGAGTCAGAGGAGAGCTCTGTTTCTGATTCTCTCTGTGGTGGTTTCTTTTTCTCTCAGGCTATTGGAAGAATCTTCCAATATTTTCAGTGGGAGAACACTGAGGTTTCTCAGTCTCTCAGAAAATACTATGAGTTGTTACAAAAAGATTTTCCTGAACCTACACCTATTTCTTTTTTCTGCTTTAGAGTTCTAAATGTCCATAAAAGGCAGATAGGATGTATACATTTTTTTAGTCTATTAAATTTTTCTATACTATTACCAAACTGACCCAGCAGCTATAGCCTTAGTTGATTTCACTGCTGCTAACACTTAGTTAATTCCAATCCTACTCTTTTTAATAAGGACGGAAAATTATTGCTAGGTATGGAAGCATGTATATTGTTCCGCAACTTTGATTTTCAGAATTTTGAATTGTCAGCATAGGCACCGAAACCATTGAGCGAGGGGGGGGATGAGCTTTCTCCCACTTTTACAACTGCAGGTTGACTATAAAAAAAAAAATCTTCACTCTGCAAGTGTCTTCTCCTTTAAAGGAACACAACAGGATAAATTTCAGAAATGCTCAACATTTCTGCACTTTTTCTCCGTATTTCAGTATCCCACTACAAACCATGAGCATTGCAGTGTTAAAAAAAAATGTTAACCCAACTGTTTTCCTGAAATAGTACAGTGCCATACCATACTGTTTTGCTTTTGCTTTTGAAAACCAGCTCTGTCGTCATGGTAGTGCTAGCCTCTGTTGGTAAAATGGTGATGTCAGGATGGCTACATACAACCAGTAGTTTTCCGGAATTTTCCTCCCACCGATTGATGTAAGCATACTGTACTTGCATTCTATTGAAAACAATACAAGCAAGTAAGTAAGCACGTGTGGCCTTACATCAAGAGAAATCAGTAATCAGTCTAAAGCTGTGAGTTTTTTTATGCTTAACCTTGAGATATGTTGTGGCAGTGCAGGAACCTTTTTTAATTTCATTGTTTTGAAAAGAGTTGTTTTGTACTGGCCTACCTGAGACTTACAGGTCAATGATCAGGGAGTGGAAAGCATGCATTTTCATCACAATGAGGTGCACATGAGATATTTGCTTCTTAGGAGGACTAGCCCAGTACATAACAGTTTATAAATGATGCTGAGTGTACCTCTCAACTGTTTCTAATTTGTACTTGACATTTTAGTCTATCCATCCCTCCCAAAGTACAATTTCTTTTTCTTTTAAAGACAGTGGCGTAGGGTGAAATCAATTAAAATATGTCGACACACTACTGAAATCTTCGGGGGAAATGTTTCATGTTTGTGTGATTTGAGTGCTTAAGCATACATGGAAAAACTACTTGAAGAGTTATTAGGGGAGTTTTAATTTTGATAGCAATTGAGTGATTGTACTGACATGTCTTGAGTGCTTGTACATGCTTGGGAAAATGACTGGAATGGTTGTCAGGGGATATGCTTTGTTTTGGCGTCAATGGAGTGATTGTGCATACATGGGCTAACTACTGGAGGGACCACTGGGTAACATTTTCCTTTTGGTGTTATTTTGAGTGCTTGTGCATCCCTGGGAAAACTGGAAACATCATTGGGGGATACTTTTTATTTTGCTTTTCATGGTTGTGAAGTGCTTGTGCATACATGGACATAGTATGGCATCGGTGGGAAAAGTATGTCATTTAGGTGTCAGTTAAGTGTGTTTGCATTCATGGACATACTAATGAAGGGTAGATGGGGGGAATTTTTTTTTTTTTTGGTGTTTGTGCATACATTGAGATATCAGTAAAGAGATCACTGGAGGAAATGGTTCCTTTTAATGTCAGTGAACTGACTGTACATACATGGGCAAACTGCTGAAGGGGTCCCTCAGGGAAAAGTTTCATTTAGTTGTGTAAACGGAAAAACTACCAAATGGATTGTTGAGGGAAGTGTTTTATATTCATGTTTGTGAAGTGCTTTTGCACACATGTTCACAATAATGGAGTCATTAGGGGAAGTGTTTCATTCTGGTGTTTGTGCATACTTGGACATACTACTGAAAAGATCACTGGGTGAAATGATTAATTTCAATGTCAGGGAAGTACTTGTACATAAATGGGCAAATTACTCAATGGGCAATTGGTGTAAACTGTTCATTTTTGTGTGTCATTGAAATGCTTTTGCATACTTGACCAAAGTACTGACAGGGTCATTTGGAGGCAGTGTTGCATTTAGGTGTCAGTGAAGTGCTTTTTCATACAAGTTCATACTAATGAAGATGTCATTGGGGGGAAGTGGTTCTTCTGTGCTGTTTGTGCGTGCTTGGACTTAGTACTGAAGGAATCACTGAGAGAAATTATTCATTTTTATGTCAATGAAGTTCTTGTGCATACATGGACATACTTCTGAAGGGGTTATTGAGGGAAAATGTTTCATTTTGATGTAATTTAAATATCTGTGTAAATGGACTAACTACCAAATCGGTCATAGAAGGAAATGTTCCATTTTTGTGTCAGTGAAGTGCTTATGCATACATGGATTAACTACTAACGTAGTCATCGGGGTAATTCTTTCATTTTGGTGTCAATGAAGTGCTTTTGAAAATGTTAGTACTGGGGGAAGTGATTTCACTTTGTGTCCATGAAGTGCTTGTATGTACATGGACAGAATTCTGAATGTGTTGCCAAACGTTCATGTCATTTTAAGTGTCTGTGTAAATGGACATGATCAAATAGGTAGATGAGGCAAATGTTTAATTTTGGTGTCTGTGAGGTGCTTTTGCAGACATGGGCAAACTACTGAAGGGGTTATTGTGGTAAATCTGTCATTTTGGTGTCACTGAAGTGCTTTTGCATATATGGCCAAACTACTGACAGGGTTGTAAAAGAATGACTTTACTTCCCTTAATACAAAGCAAACCTGATACTCTTTATTCATAGATTGTTACAAGGATAATTACCCAGGGTGTCCTTTCTAAACCTACCTAAGTTTCCCAAAAGAATAATCATCTCCTGTATCCAAATAGGACATTGAGAGTCTGGTATTTATAAGCTACCTTCCACTGTTCTAGATTGCATTTAAACTAGGTAATAGATTAATTGCATTTAAACTAGGTAATTGATGAACTCAGCTTCATGTAGATGGAAAGCCTGTTCCATAGGAGGGGCAGTCTCTGAGACTCATCTGTCTCTCCTGCATGTTCTGTTTAAGTCCTGTTTAAGTCACTGACAAAATTCAGGCCCCTAGAAGATACATATATGCGGGGTTTGTGGATGCCTTGTAAGGCAGGCATAGATCACCCATCAGCAATCCATAGAAGACTGAGTAGAGGGAAAAGGCTTTAAGGTGCTCTGCATAAGGCAGGTTTGTTACGTTACACCTTAGTTTCTTTTTGCATAGAACGTCTGAGGTCACTGTAGTTGCTGCATATAATTGATAAAGTACATACCAAAGGGACCACTGCACTCTATGATGGATCTGATAATGGCAGTGTACAGTGTGATAATGACCTCTTTTGACCAAGATGCCATGCCCTTATTTATAAGTTTGTAATCACTAAGTGCCCTTCTCAACTTCCACCCCCCCAGCCTTCAACAGCGTCCGGCACCCATAATTGTCAGGCTCATATGTTAATGTTTATTCAATAAACTGTGATAGTATGAGGAATGTTTTAACTACGGTTTCTTCTTGTGAAGAAAAATCTGCTTTAAATAACGTAGTTTCTTCTATTGCACAAGTCATTACTCTTTGTTTGCAGTGTGTGTATGACTCTGTTGCTACTTTTTCAAGGGCTATGGCCACTGGTACTGTTTTGAGGAGGTTTGCCTGGCTACATTCTCAGAACCTTCAAGGTGATTACTCTCTTGGACAGAGGTTTAATGTTTGGCCCTTCTGCCACAGAAGTGATCAAAAAGTATGATGAAACAGGCAACTGATCCAGGGAATCTCTAAGATTTTTTAGCCCTCCTTTTCCAAATTTCCAAGGGATTTTCTTTCTCTTTGTCCAATTTTGGCAAAAAAAGGAATAAACAGCTCAATAGAATTCAGGTAAACAGATGTTTAAGAAGAAATGGCAAGGGGTTTCCAAAAAGAAGTCTCAAACCTCCCATAACTAAGGACAGTCCAAGAGGTATGAATGACTGTTCAAAAGACCTTGTGACACCCTCTTATTCTGACACCTTTCTTTTCCAGAAAGTCTAAATCTCTATTTTGGTCTTTGGCAACAGATTGTTTCAGACAAATGGGTTTTGAAAATTATTTATCAAGGTTACAGATGGCAATAGGATGAAATTCCTCCTTTCCAGGGGGTCATTCCTCATCCTGCAGATCAGATTTTTTTGTTTCTTCCTGTTCTTCGTCACATGAAACCCGAAAGAGTGATAGAACCAGTTCCTCCCAGGTGGAGAAGGTTTTTTTTAAAGACATTCCTAGTGCCAAAGAAAAGAAAAGAAATGCTTGGAGACTAGTTCTGGATCTTTCTTTTCTAAGCCTGTTTGTGATAGTGCCCAAATTCAAAAATGTTGTCATTTCATAACCTGTTAACTCTTCTTCCTCTTTCAAGTTTCCTGGTAACACTAGATTTAAAAGATGCATATCATCACATCCAGACTTGAAAGATTTATTAAGGTTTTGTGTATCTGGATCATGTTATCAGTTTTCTGTCTTACCCTTTGGACTATCTACTGCACCAAGAGTGTCCACAATGTCTACCTCCAATTATTGCTCATTCAAGGCTACAGGGTATCCACATTTTTCCATATTTAGATAACTTACTTATCTTTGCAGTCTTTTTCAAGGTGTCAGGAATCTCTCTCTCTCTTGGCTGAGAAATCTCTTGCACAAAGTGGCATTCCAAGAGAAAATTCAAAAGTCTTTCTTAACTCCCACACACAGGATTGTGCTCCTGGATGACAACTAGACACCTCATTTCAAAGAACATTTCTTCCACAGGAAAAAATAGATCTTTATCTAGATCTATTTTTAAGGTTTTCCACTCAGATGTTGGTCACTGTCAGGGAATACCTGAGGATTTTGGGTCTTGTGGGATATATGATTTTCATGATAAACCTGGTAACACTCCACATGAGAAAGATATAGAGGTATCTGAAATCTCTTTGGTCCCAGCATCAACACTGTTTATCTTTTCAGATCCTGGTGATGGGGTTTATCAGAAGATAAATCTTTTGGTGGAGACAACGGATATCCTTAAATCCAGGTCTCCCCTTCTCCCTCCTTGCTCCAAAGCAGTTGGTCACAACAGACTTTTCAGACTTTGCTTGAGAAGCTGTTTCTGGAGAAGAAAAACAAACAGCAGGGGGTGTGGCAGAACTCAAAGGGCAGATGCAAGCACATAAATAATAAGGAGATGATTGCCCTGGTCAAGGCACTCAACTGTCTGAACCATCTTTGGTCCCCGGGACCTCTTCAAGTAATTACAAACAATACCACAGTCATGTTGTACATCAACAAGCAAGGGGGAACCAGGTCATACCTCCTTGCAGACTAGCCATGTCAGCTTGGGATATAGCTTTCAGTACAGTCTCATTATGCATGAATCCTACATTCTGTCAGAGGAAAATTGTGTGGCAGACAAGCTGAGCAGGACCAGGGCAAGCTCTCACAAATGAAAACTAGATTGGGGGTAATAACAAGATTTGATCCATCTGTGGGGAATCCCTCAAGTAGAAGATTTCATCCATCTGTGGGGAATTCCTCAAGTAGACCTCTTTGCCACCTCTCTGAAAAATTAACTGGAAAAGTTTTGTTACAGAACTCTTTGGAAGAAAGTCTGGAAGACAGATGCTTTTTCTTTTATTTGGACAGGAATGTCCATGTATGCCTTTTTACCCTTACTCCTAATATCCAGAATACTTTTAAAGATTCAGAAGGAATCCCCCAAGATCATTGTGGTGACTCCTTTCTGGCCAAAGCAACCATGGTTTTCCCTTCTTTTGAAAATGACCAGGATGTTTACCACAAGCTTCCACACAGAATGGATCTACTCATACAAGATCTGGGTGTTTCATACACCCTGACCCAAATCAACTTCAGCTGACTGCCTGGATGATAGGGTCTTAATTCCTTTTGGGCACCACTATGTATGTGCAGCAGGTACTAATGAAGCCATGAATGTCTGCTGCTCTACTAGAAAATCAAAAATTAGCAAACAGAAAAGGTCTTCTAGTTGGTGCCAACAACCTAACCCATTCAGGGGTAGTTGTTCTCTGATTTTACAATATTTGTGTGAGTTACTGTCCTATTGCTTTTCTTATTCCTCTATCAAGGTTAATTTATCAGCCATTTCTGCATGTCTGCCCATGGACCCTCCTCTTTTAATGTAGTCTCATGTCAAAATGTTCTTGAAAGGGGTTTTGTTGAAAAGGCCTCATAGAAAACTGATGGCCCCCCTTGTGATCTTAATGTTGTGTTAGAGAAGCTAACACATACTCCATTTGAACCACATAATCTGGCTGACTTGAGGTTCTTAACATGGAAAGTAGTTTTACTGATTCCTCTGACCTCTGCAAGAAGAGTAGCTGAGTTGCAAGCTGTTATGTTGAGTCATTCCTAGCTCATTTACCACAGGGACAGGGCTTCTTTGAGAAGTAATCCTTCTTTTATGCCTAAAGTGATATCCAAGTTTATTTTAATTCAAACTATCCATGTTTGCATTTTCTTTCCAGAACCTAAAAATGAGGGGAAAAGGACACTCCATACTTTGGATGTCCACATGCAACTCATGTACTATCTTGACAGAACTACATTTTTCAGATCTTCATATCAACTGTTCATTTCTTATAAAGGTAAGAAGAAGGGATAACCTGTGTCAAAACAGACTTTTTCCAAATCGTTGTCTAAGGCTATTACCTTTTGTTATATTCATCATAACAAATCTGTTGCAGACAGGGTGAAGGCCCACTCTACCTGGGCATTTACTTCATCTATGGCTTTTTGGAAAGGGTTGGATTGTAGAAGTATTCTAGGAGATGCTACTTGGTCAACTGTGCATACTTTTACAAAGCACTATAAGTGTGATTCCTTCTCTAGGTCTAAATGAAGCTTTTCTAGGACCATTTTCCAGGGGCTCCTGGACCCTACTCCTTTCTCCTCCTAAATGTAGTTAGCTATGGTAATCTACCCATATAACTAAGGCTAATGGAGCAATGATCAATATGAAGAACATAGTACAGTTCTAAAAATTGTACTTACCATAACAGTAGATGTTCACACGATCACTGCTGCAGTAGCTGCTCCCTCCCTCCACCCCCCTTATTTTTTGGTGTTCTTTATGCCAGGGGAATATACATTTATTTTTTGTTGTTCCTAGCATTGTCATTTCAGGGCTCAGCCCCCCCCCCCATCTCTCTTTCTCTCTGCTCTAGTGCCCAAACTTGTCTTTTAGTCAGCTCAGCTCGAGTTGCTTGAAAGGTACCCTGAAGCTTTTGAAACTGGCCGTCCATTATATCTTTGGCAGGATATAACCCATATAGCTATGGCTACTGCAGCAGTGATCATTCAAACATGTACTGTTATAGTATGTTCAGCTTATACAACTGTACTATCTACCAAGGCCTGAACTTCTTTTTTTTAGGACTTTGAAGGAAGTACTTCAGGGCAACTGGCTTTGCTCCATCATGAACGTTTTTAAGTGCTTCCCAGATTCCTGTTGCATCAGTTGTATTACACAACTCCTTTCTTTCCATGGCTTCATGTCCAACAAAATGCATTTTTCTTTTTGATTCTGCTGGAATTTCTATGTGTTTGCATGTTGAAAGCATTCTGCTACAAAGCATACAGATCCTGAAACAGCTTCTCCACTATTTAGTCAGTTTTACCCTGAGTCCTAAAGCAAACTTCACATATGATGCATTAACACAATACACATTTGGCACATTTACAGGATTTGCATATGCAGCATGTACATTATTCATATCTGGTGATTCAACAACTTTCACATTTGAGGCATTAATACATAATTTTGTATTGTTTCACAATCCACCTCATAGCAATTCCTTTAACAGATTAGTATTCGCTCTATACATTATACAGCACCTGAAATGTTCACTGGTTTAAGAAGTGTATACAGTTATATAAAAACATCACAGCTATTTTCAATAGATTCAGATTGACCCTGTGAACTCTTAAGAGGTGAAGCCATGACTAAGTGCAAAGTCAAACAGATTAATCTAGTTATGCAATAGCTTTTATATGAAGATGTGAAACTATTCCATTTGTAAGGAAGAAAAAATGTGTAAAGTAGATGACCTCTTTATCTGCTTGCTAAAAAATGATCATGTGCAGGTAAACTTATACTCATTTTATAGGTCAGTGTATGTGCCATCAGGTTAGTGCTTGTTTACATATTTTGTTTCTGTTTTGGAGTTATTCATACTATGTTTTTACAGGGGGCAGTTTTCTTTGTTTTAAGCAACATCTACTTGCCATCTGTATAGTACATGCAAGATGAACCTTGCATTCCAACATCAATAACGATGTTATTTAACTGGTAGTACTGTAATGTTGCACTTTGTAGTTTGCTGTTTAGTGTTGTAACATGTGACTAGTTATGCAAATACTGTACTTTGTATTGCAAATCATAGTAACTCTTTTATTTCCTGTGCTTCTGCACATGGGTTATGGATGAAAATGATTCCAGGACCAGATCACTAACCTGGGCAACAAAAATGAGCTGTTGTTGCAGAGGGCTAGGGGCTATGAGCTGTAGTTCCTGTGGTACATTGTTTGATTCCCACAACCTTTATTTGCCTACTATGCAACCTTGAACAAGTTACTTCACCAGATAGTGCTTGAGGGCAACTAGGAATTTGAGCTACGCTCTTCAAATGTCCCCTGAACTGCAAGCCTAGTAACTACCTATGAACTTATAAATGCAAATGACCTAGATTGTAAATAATGGTACAGTGAACAACTTCTATAGACATTGTAACCTGCTACCTCTTTTGTTTTACAGAAATGCACACCTGTTAAACACTAAATAGGATGTAATTTATTCTTTGTTATTTTTTTGCTCATTTTATAAATAAGTAAAAGACAACCATACATGTAATACCACTCATTTCATGGATAATGTTCACAAGGGTCACCTTTTGTTGACAACAGCTGTTAATGTGCTCACTTTTATAGCTGTTCATGTGTTTGCTATAAATAAAAAATGCATTTAAAGCCATTCTTTGCTAATTTTTGTTTCATAGAAGGTATTTATACATGTGAAATACTTCTCACATTGTAAGTACTTTAGAGATGAATAAAACAATAGCTACAACATGCCTGTATATGTTAAGATTTAAAGCTGCCAGGGAAGGTGCTATGTATACTCTTCCTATACTTTGTCTAAACTAAATTGACTGGAATGTTGATAACTGCCACTGCAATGGTAATTGGAATGCTGGTAACTGCCGCTGCCATAGTAACAGGAATGCTGATAAGTGCCACTGCAGCAGCAATAGGAATGTTGACAACTGCCACTGCCGTAGTAACAGGAATGTTGATAAGTGCCACTGCAGTGGTAACAGGAATGTTGATAACTGCCACTGCAGCAGTAACAGGAATGTTGATAAGTGCCACTGCAGCAGTAACAGGAATGTTGATAACTGCCACTATAACAGGAATGTTGATAAGTGCCACTGCCGTAGTAACAGGAATGTTGATAACTGCCACTGCAGCAGTAACAGGAATGTTGATAACTGCCACTATAACAGGAATGTTGATAAGTGCCACTGCAGTGGTAACAAGAATGTTGATAATTGCCACTGCAGTAGTAAGAGGAGTGTTGATAAGTGGCACTGCAGTGGTTAACAGACATTGATAAGTGCCACTGCAGCAGTAACAGGAAGGTTGACAATTGCCACTGCAGTCATAACAGGAGCATTGATAAGTGCCACTGCAGTGGTAATAGATGTGTTTATGATGTTCTGATAATGGATTACTATGAAATAGTTGAAAGAATGATAGAGCAGTAGTACAAATAAGTGAAATATTCCCACTAGTGAAAATACCATTGCTAAATTCACTCTGCACCGGCAGTGGAAAATGTTCTTGATAATTTATACACATTGCTATTATGTATTATATGTGAGTACATACACATACATATGTGCCATGTGTATGTATATCCATGTTTGGCTGCATGCATGTGTTTATGAATGCATATGTAAATTTCATTCATAGCTGTCATTGCATGTTAACATATGAAGTGTGTGCCCAGAATATAATATACTTGGAAACCTAATATTTGTCCCTTGCCAGTTGACTGATACTCAGAACACCATCAGTGGAAGGTTGTCAGTGTCTTGTAATGGTGGTCGAGAAGGTGACCAGACCTCACAATTTTCCCCATTTTTGAGGAACGTTTCTATTTTTCAAGCATGATTTATTCCTTCACAAAATTTCCTGAATCTCCTTCATCACACGTGATTTATGAAGCCATCTAGTACACAGAAAGACAAATAACATGACCAATATACTAGTGGCACCAATAATTTAAAGGAAAGTTTTGTTTGAGGGAGAAAAAAACATGCATCCTTCACACCCCCAAACTTAAATATGCTAGCTATACTAATTCTGTGGTTATACAACTGCACAAAAAAGAGAAAATACCACACACAATGAATTACTGCTGGAGCACAAACACAAACTTCTAGTGATGGGGGTACAATATGAGGGTGGGCATTAGAAATGTACAAACATTGTGCCAGACTAATTTACCTTGTAATTCCTATAATCCTGACTAATTTACCTGACAATTTTAACAGTCCAACTAATTTACCTTGCACTTCCTTGAATGCTACGATTCTTAACCACACCCAGCAATGATTCTTTATAAACTTCTGCACTTTTCTCTGAATTGTGATTCAACAAACGTGCTTTCAAAGAAATGTGCTTTCAATCAAACATTTTCAATCATTTGTGATTCTATGAAAAGATAATTTAATGAAATGTCTCATACCCATACAGATACATATACTATGCAGTATGAAAATATATTACTTCAGTGGTTGTGGGGGCTTATCCTCATGTCGGGGTGAAAGGAGGACTTGCCCACCTGAAAAAAATGTGTTCTTGTGTCTTGCTATCTTGGGAGTGTCATTGTTTTGATGACTAACCTCCTTCCACCAGGGAAAACAACTCATTGCTGTATGAAGGAATACTAAATCTTGAAACATTGGAAAAGGAAGATCACGTTTCTTGCTGTTAATATTTCAGTACATTGGAATTGTCTAGGCACACACTGACTGCATTGTGGAGTCAGAGAAGAGAGATACAGGCTTTTATTTTCCACCTTCTTACCCTCTGTCTCTCTCTCTCTCTGTCTCTCTCTCTCTCTCTGTCTCATGTCTTCTCTTTCTCTCTCTCAATGAATTTGTGTGACACTGGAGCAAGTATATTTAGAGGTTTATAGGTGCCCGGTATTGCCTCCCGACATCAAGGGTGCAGGGAAGCTTGATCCCCTCAAATTCTTTTTTCTTTTGACTTTGGGAGTATCACTGTTTTAAACTATACCCTTGCAAAGATTTAGAGTTTTAGTTTTGATTAACCACTTGTCAGTTAAACAACGTGCAATTAATCACAGTGAATCCATTTATACCATTTTAACACTGATTTGGGCTACTGTAGACATTCATTTTCCCATTTAAGTGTCTTGCTACTAAAACACAAGAAGCAATATCTTGTTGCAAATCATGATACTAAGGTAACTCTCTGGAAATCCTAAACACCAAAAATATCAGACATTTTTTCTCTAATCATGCAGATATAACTGGATGTTTAATCATCTGTAACAGTCTTCAGACAGTTCCCCAGTTTGTCAACATATTTAATAATCAGTTGGCATATTCCCATTCTTTTCAGTTTACTGTTCTAGAGATTTTAATTTTTCTAGATCACCCATATGATTTTCCAAAACCTCCAGTTTTAATCAATATTGCTTGACCATTTGGAATCATATTTTAAAGCTTGAAGAATCATCTATTGCAGAGGTTCATCTGTGCAAATAATGCCAGGTTCTAGAAAATCATTTGGCCCAATGATTCATCAGACAAGTTTTTATTTTTTTTATTTTTATTTTTTCTTTTGTGACAGTTCCATTAGTAACATCTTTAACTAGAACAGGCAAAACCAGCAAGCTTGATTTTCAGTGTATTGTTTAGATAAAAAAAGATATGAGTAGTGAAACACTACACAGTTTGAAAATGTTCCATATATTACTCTTCCCAATGTTTTGCATTGTGCAAATACCTGTGTCTATGTTATAGTTTCCTTTAGGATTCACTGTGAGTTTATCTGCCTTTGCAGTTTACTCTGTACCTGAAGTTACAATTAATTGCCTGTTGTGACATTACAGTCTATTGCTCGTGGGAGTAAATGTGTTGCCATAATTACTGCATTATGGCTTTAAAAAGAAAGAAGAGACTATACAAATGGATAGAAAGAAGATATTGTTGTCACACATATTACCTGGGAAATACAGAAAGGAAATGTAATGATTAACATATTGAAAAAGCTGAACTGTACTTATTTTTTCAGAGTGGTCCAGAAAGCATCAGCTGTTCTTCAAATTCAGTGGAAAGAAATTCAAGTAAAATATTTGGAAAACAGAAACTTTGAATGCGATGCAGTTAGTATGGAAATGAAAAAAGTGGAAAAATACCACTGAAACCGAAGCAACAGTAAAAATAGAAAAATACCATGGGGTGATCATATAAAATGACATCAAGGTAAGCAGACAATCTGAGAAAGCAATAAGCAGGACTGAGGCATACTGGGATTTATAGGAAGAAACATCACCAGCAGAAAAAAGTTGTTAACTGATAAGACCCCACACGGAGTACTGCATACAGTCCTGGATACCTTGTGGAAATAAGGATATACACAGACTGAAGGCAGTTCAGAGGAGGACAGCAAAAATGATGGTGGGTCTGCAACATGCATACATGTAAACAAAAATGTTGATAGAAGAAGATCTAGGATGTAATGAACACCCCCCAGGTGCTGTAAATAGGCCCTCTGCAGCTCCATCTAGCCTTTTCCTTGCCCTCCACGTCCATCTGCTCAAAGCACCCTTAAACATTCTGCTGAGCCAAACCCTACCACCTTCTCCAATAAATATGATTTCCATAAAATATTCTTCAACTGTCCCTTTTCAGCTTCTACCCATATGTCCAGCCCACTTGCACTTTCCCTTAATTTCTGTCATGCCGCTTGTTTCATAACAATTCATTGGCTCAGAATCATAATCCTCCTCATCGTCTGTTTTTCAGTTCATAGTGGTCTTTATTCTTTCCTTAGTCTCAGCATTTCCCTCACCGTTTTGTTAACACACTGTTGCATACATTCCACCAGTTTTGTTTTCCTTTTTCTGTACTGCCCTTAGAACTGAACACAGTACTTGAATTTGGTCTTAAAATACTTTATGCAGTAAGGAGATAACTTTAGCATATCTTAATCTCACTTTACTACTTATGTAACTCACAGTCATGCTAGCATCAAAGGTTCAAAACAAATGTTTCAGATTTAACAACTTCACACTTTGTGTGCACATACCTGATGAAGTGGGAGGAGGTGGGGGCATAACAGACATAGTGTAGTCCAAAGGATCATCAGCATTCAAAAATACAGATATGAAAGTGCAATGACACACAGTCTGAAAAGTCTAAATGGCTGTGAGGAAATGTGTAGAATTTAGTTTTTTTATACAGAAGGTAGTGTATGCATGGACAGCTCTACCAGTCATGTTGTGGTCTGAAGAAAAATAGTGATGCAAGTCAATAGAGTATGTTGGATAAAAAGGCTATTCTTGCGGGGGGGGGGTGAAAGAAAGAAAATTATTTTAACAGCCTCTAGAGCTTTTCTGATTCAGGGGAACTATGCACAGTAAGTAGACAAAGCAACCAAATTAGGCCAAGTCTTGCATGTTGTTCTGCAGTTCCCTGTTTACAACTACTTCTACGCTACAAGGCTTGTTGACCAAAACCTAGAAAAAGCACAGAAGCATGAAACTGACTGCAAATGATGAAACATGAAAGTGATGTTCATGATGTTGGTATAATGAAGCTTTTCACCAAGGTCTTCCTCTGAAAAAGGGTACTGCTCGGCTTTACCGGTAAGCAAATGCCAATAAAAAAAAATAAATACATTTATTGACCTTGGTTACTACAATACCTTTTCACCTTGACAGAATTGCATGTTTTACCTATACATGCAGTTTTCTGATCTCCTGCCTTTCTTGCCATGGCCTGCAAACCATTCTATACATAAGTTCATGTGTACAAATGCATTTGTAAATATCATTTTATCAAGGCATTGTGGGAGATAAGTACATTTCTTCAATAAATTAACTCTGTACAATGGACCGTGAATTTAAAATTATATAGAATAGTTCCCAAGATGATAGACAAATGACTGAAGAAAATATTTTTGCTGGTCATTGACTCTGGTATAAACTATTGCAGGCTTGTAAGATAAGATATGTCAGCAGCCTGAACTGACTACAGTGGTATCATACAATGCTACATTTCCCCTTGGTCTTGTCAGTATACAGCTTCATTTCAAACTGTTTCAACGTGTTTTTTAAGTCTTTTATATGTTTACATATTAGAAATTATTTTATCATGTATTCACTAATATTAGCTTCTTTACTGGCTTTGATGCCAAATGCAATGGGATGAACTAGCAAGGAAGAGAAGGTTTCCTACTGCTGGAGTTTGGCCATTATTGATAGATACATGTTAAATGATAATACTTGCATCATTCCTATACACTCTACACAACGACTTGACAAACACTGAGCAGCGCATTGGTGAGTGTTAAAGCTGAGCAGTTGAGTACGTTTCTTCTTACTACCACATCTCTAAAAACTGGCAGACATGTTTTAGGAGACCGTATCTAACAGGGAGATTTCTTGCTTGCAGACAGGTACACAAGTGGCATAGGGCACTATGACTGCAAAACTGCAGGAGCATGTCTTTTTCAAGGATACTCACTGAATCATCTTTGTGGTACCTAGGAGAAACTAGAGCCTATCTTGGAAAGCAAGCCCTATATATAGTACATAGATACATGCATGTGTAGAAATACATACACACACACACACACACACACACACACACACACACACACACACACACACACACACACACACACACACACACACACGCACACATAAACACACACACCTACAGATAGTTTAGATGTTCATTAGTTTACCTGCAGACTATGTTGGAACCTGAGATCCTGACAAAAACAGCTGTGGACACATTAAGGCCATGCAGACTTCACACAGATAGCATCTTAAAGAGAATTGAATCACAGAAGCAAGTACTGGGAGACAAAAACATTAATTTTTGCATCACTGTGTTGACATTCACAAGCAAACAGGTATGATAAAATCTCTGTGTTTTATGCTTTAAACATTTTGGACTTGCATATGTCTTTAAGTACCGAAGTACTGTGGAGAATAAAAGCCATTTACTCAATAACTGCATTCTCATGCCTATAAAAATGCTGTTGAGGATGGCTGAATAAGTAGAAATGTGGTACAGTGCTATATTCAGATGTGCTTTATTTGTACTTGCCTAAAAAAGCCCCTTTTACTCAGCCCTCATTAGGCCGGTCATTGAATATTATGTCCACTTTGGCATGTATCTCTGCAGATGCCCAGAATACCTTACTAAAAGGATACAAGGCCTAAACGACATGTCCTATATGGACCGACTCAAAGCCCTGTAACTACATTCAGTGACCTACAGACTGCTAAGAGGTGACCTGTGATTGGCATACAAGGCATCCTCTGAAGCAATACTGATGGATTTACTGCACATCAACAAGACAAAATGATATCAGAAATACTCAGTCTAGGGATCTAAACCTCTTCTGCAACATCAACAGAATGGTATGGAAGGGCAGGTTTATCTCATACAGTATACCGCTGCTCTGGAACAGGATCCCCACCACATAAAACAAAGTCTGCCCCATCCACATTCAAGTGTAACTTGATCTATAGATGGGAAACAGAAAATGTATCCTAGACATAACAGGCCTTAGGTATAGGCCAACTAGGCAACTGCCTAGGGCGCTGCTCTAGCAGAGGTGCTTTTCCAGTATGTATTTTTTTTTTTCAGTAACAAAATGGATTCTTTAAAATGTGTTGAATGAAAGCAGGAAAAAAATGAAGAAAAAAGTAATCTGGATGGTGTAGGTATACTGGGATGGGGACACCAGGTGGTGTGGTGGGGGGATGCTGTGGAGCCCTTTAGTGTTGAGCATCAGTTGACCAAAAGCCGGCTCTGATCCCAGGACTGCCCTCTATACTAGTAATAGACAGAGGCAGCTCCTAAATGCTTTGCGACATGCATGGATCCTTCAAATTACATATAGTATGATCCCAGTTATTATGATTAGGAGTAATATATGTGTCAACCATGAGATGGGTAAATCCTATCTATAAACAAATGGAATAAGTTAATACAAGCACAAAAAGGGAAACTGGGTAGGTTTAAAATGGCCTACAAAGGCAGCTAACCTAGTACCTAGCTATGAACCTATAGGACAAGCTAGTAAACCTAATATCACCTATGGATGGTTACTCGTGTACTCCATTGAGAATACACCATCCAATAGTTTTCAGTAGAAATTGGCATAGCTTATTAAAATAAGCTGTTTCTTTCTCACCCACACAAGTCAAAGAAAGGATAGAGCTAAAGGGATGATAATTTGTAACTGAAAATGGACATGGCCAAACCCCTCCTTTAGAAGTCCTTCATCATCCTAGCCACGTGCTGGCATTTGCATACCAAATGGCTACTGAGGAATAATTTGCTTACCCAATCCTTTACACTCATTCTGTCTTAAGGAACTGCTTCTAAAATGTAAGCAACAGTACTCTATACAATTTTTTAACTTTTTTTAGAATACTTTTTGCAAGGTCTATTTTTCAGATGTAATAAAAGACTGCTTTAGTTTCTTAACAATTATGCCAGATTTTGTTTAAAAGTGCTGACATAAAAAAGTGAGAACACACACACACACACACACACACACACACACACACACACACACACACACACACACACACACACACACACATGATCTGCTAAACTCTACTCAGCTGTTATAAACATTTTCTGCCATGCAAAATGCTGTGCTGAATGCCAGCCTGCTGCTTTCCCTGGTGCAATTTTACAAGAAAATGAGTCCTGTTCTCAGCTAGAGCTGCAGTTTCATTAATGTCACCTGTGCCACTTTACCTAGAAGCTCAATGGAACTTGTCTTTCGTATACATGATATCAGAGGCACACAAACATACACATTTTTACTATTTATATCTGCCTTGCTTTAGAATAAGCTTTTAACCTAATCCGAAATGGAAAAACTCATGGCCCTTTGACTGAAGAGCCAGGATGTGCTTGCCCTATTGTCTACATTAGCTGAAACAGATAGTGTTACACCTCAAAATAGCTCTTTCAGAACCTGGAAATGTTTCTGCTTTAAAAATAGGTTTCTTTAGTATGGCACATTGACAGATCAAATTACTAGTATAAAATTGTGTCGGGTCAGTGTGAGAAACTGGTGCACATGATCTTAACAGTCTGAGTTATAGCAGAAAAGTCTGATAACCTTTGTGGTATGTAGTGTTCCCTGTCTCTAGAACTACTTGATTGGAATTACTAGTTTCAAAGTTACACCAGTAGAGCTGTGCTAAATTATTAAAACATCTGACCATGTGAGTCACAAAGGAGGATGCTGTCTAAACATTTTATATGGAGAGGCTGCTACTGTCTGCTCAAAGGCAACATAGAAAAACCTTCTCAAGTTTGATGTGTTCCTTAGGGGTACAGTGAGGAGTGTATTCAAAATGAAAAATCTGTTATTTATCACAGCTGTAGCTTGCCTAGCAATTCTTTTGGACTTTTTTAAGCCTTTCTGGTGCTATTATCAAGTTTTGACATTGTCACGCACAGAGTACTGCTCTTGGTGGAGCCTGACTGGCAAACGGCATTACTTAGAGACATAGAGAAATAGAATCAGCATTATTCATACTGTCAGACTTATACCATTCATATTATCATACTTAACACTGGACTCATTCTAGTATCTTTCCCTTACTTGTCAGTCTGCCCCCCCCTCCCTCCCAAATAAGTTTCTGTATTCCTCCACTGTCACAGCTGGATCTACGACTGACATAAGCCAGTCACCTTAGTAGCCAAAGAAGCCTTAAAATTATTGGTCTGCTGTACCTAGCAATCACAGCTGTCAGGATCTGGCTGACATTCTGTCTTAGGCCCAACTGATCTTAAAAGCCACTACCTCTTCCTGCTGTTCCTGATAAGTTTGAAATTTCATCTGGGTTTGTCAAATCCAATAAAACAAACTGTCTTTCATGTTATTAGCAGAAACTAAGACCCTGTTCTACCATCTTCTTCAGATGATGCCATCAGCCTTATCCCAAATTACAGGCATATCTGACAGTGAACCCTATGCTATCATGCCAGGTGGTTTTGCCCTACACAATGACAATCTATTCCTGTGATACTTTATACACAATTAAGTCAATATCTGTGTCATTCTGTCAAATGCAGGCCTGACATCAGCCTCATGATGCCAATATCGTAAAAACAGTGTTTTGTGACACTGTTAGTGGTCTGCTGCCAGCTCTGGCCATCACATTTAATCAGATAAATGTGTTTTCTCACTTTTATGTAATGTACAACATGCTATACTTAATGAGGCATGTTCACTGAGATTGCCCACCCTCTTGGTCACCTCATACACAGTTGTTATGGACTGGTATACAGAAAAGCTTTGCTTGCAATACTCCCGTCCAGTCTTATAGGCAAGTATCAAACCTATTAATGTCCTCTCATGCTCAAAAATTGTCAGCTATCACCCTCATTGTCTCAGACATTTAAAGCTAATAAATGACTACAGCCTGTGACACAGCTCCATCGATTCTAATGCCTTTAATACCTCTCAGTCAGGCCACATGATTGCCTTAGGCAGGACTCCCAGAGAAAAGAGGTGAAGAGATCTACTACATTCTAGCACAAAACTAAAGGCTAGTTCATGCCAGTCACACACTGTATGAATGCAAATCACAGACAATATACAAGCCACTGCAAATAGCAAATGCATTTAAAGTCATGTTTCCTTGATGCTCATTTACTGGTTTCTGCATATTCCCCTTAAGTAGTGAGCCTGGATGACATGGTATAGTGACAGCAATATTTTAAGGCTAGGCTTGTAAAAATACTGTTATCTTCAGTGACTTTCTTGCCTTGTGATCTGTTAAGATCTCACACAGACACACACACACACACACACACACACACACACACACACACACACACACGCACGCGCACGTGCATGCATGCAGAGATACTTAAAACATCCACATTCATGGACAGACAGTTTATGTTATATCATTTGAAGTTGGTTCCTTGATTCTCTGTGCAAAATACCAGCTCAGATTTCACCATAGAATGCAAGACTTCAGCTTCCCCAGTTACCACCCTCATACATTATTACAGGGTAGCAGATTTCCTAAGTGTTGATAGACCATTTACTAGTGACCTCTACCTTCCTTCTATTCAGCAGCTTTTGGAATCTCATTGCATGCCCCTTGGTATGTCACTTGCACATACAGACATGGCTGTTTATATAAAGTAGATGAAGAAATGCAAAGTATTTGTCTTGGGACAGAAAAGCCTATAATGACCTCATGGCCAGGTGGTAGGTTATTCATGTATCTCTTAAAACACTCATGTATGGTTTGCACCATCATTTCTAATAAGGGGTTACTTATTTGCAGCATCATGTATACACTGGACTAAGAAAAACAAAAAAAACTAAAGGTCTTTTCTGTTTGGTTTATTATGGACAAGCTTAGCTCATAAACTAATATTCAGCAATGAGGGGTACTGATTCTTTGAAAAGAGCATTCTTTTCAGCAGGTTTGATGACAAGGATGGTGGAAATACTCCAGCTTGGCTTCCTGTATTTTAAGAACATTGTAAGAGCATAACTATAAGGATTTAGACATAACAAATACAGTGACAGTGCCTCTTGGCAGCAGTGCATTTAATAAAAACAATTCATTAACCTACTTATGAACAATAGTCTGTATATTTTAGAGTTGCTTTGTTTTAGTTTACCATGTAGGTGGGTGGATCCACAGCAGTCCAATTTTCAGTCTCAGTCCAGGTTACAGAGAATATAATAGAAACAAAATAATTACAAAGTAAAAATACTCAAGCTAGCTTCAGAAATTAGAAAATTAAACTGATAGAGTAGAACAAAAACAATAATAAAATAAAGAGGTCCTAGATGAGTGCCATCGGCAGATGAAGTAAAAACACTCCATACTACTACTGTGTCTTAGATTGACGAAGTTCTGGATTCTGTCTATGTGCTTCTACAGACAGAAAAGTCTGCTTTGCTATAATATTTGACTATGCTTTGATACAGAAACGAATAACTGCGAGTTAGTAGAGGGCTGCTGTGTTCTAGAGTAACTGCGAGTTAGAAGAGGGCTGCTGTGTTCTAGAGTAACTGCGAGTTAGAAGAAGGCTGCTGTGTTGTATTAGGTATATAGTAAACTAATTTGTGGGGAAGAGGAGAACATGTAGACCTGAGAGATTTGTAGATTAATGTACTGGTCTGGAGGACTCAGCCTTCACAAACAGGGAATGACATGGGTTTATTTAGAGAGATACAGTGATATTCTTAGTCTGGGGCATTTGATACAAATCTACATCTTTTACTGAGCACCATTTATAGCTTTTGTATATTTGAGACTGAGGGAGGTGTATGCAAAGAAAGACCATATGCTGTTGTAGGTAGTAAAACTTTCTTTCCCTGAAAGGAGGAAGAGTACAGTTTAGACACTTTTCAGAAGGTTTTTTACCTTTTCTTGGCTTTTGTCTGTATGGAGAGAGAAGCTGAGGTTAAAGCTTAGACAAAGCCTATGGAAGTTAAAATGGAGGGATAATTGCACAAGCAGAAGAAGAAGAAGTTGGGGTTATGTTTCACATTTTTGGGGTGACTTGCAAATTTCTTAGGATGCCAAATGACATGGCTTTGAGCTTCTAAATGTTAATGTTTAGATGCTTGTCCTGGAAACCAAGAATGTATGATATCAAGATGGCTTCTTACTTTAGAGTTTGTTATATCAGTGGAGGTGTCACTGCTGAAGACAGCAAAGTTTTCAGTACAGAAAAAAACTTTAGGTTCTAGTAAGGTGAGTGTGTTTATAAATATAGTAAAGAGTAACAGATCCATAAGCGAGGGGTAGGGATTTCCATTAGAAAAGCATCTGGCTGAGAGAGACAGAGCTCTGCCTGTCACCTTGCAAGATTTACTAGTTAAGATAACTATCAGACCACTATGTAAAAGTAGTATCTGGTCTGCATTTATTAAGTTTTGCCAGTATGGTACACATAATAAAGTAAAGCTACTATTGGTGAATGACCAGCTAAATGTTCTTTTGATAATGAGAAAGAAGGAGAATTTTTTGAGTCTCTGGATGTAGTTGTGAAAAATTATGATAAAAAAGTTGTGTGCTTTAAAGCAATATAGTGGGAAAATATGTATTTCAAAGAGTGTTTGTGTTTGGGAGTGATTCCACAAGGTTTAAAATTTGATAAAAAACTTATTGGCAAAGTCGGTAATAATGACTTGGTGAAAGAATGGGCAAAAATTTGGGAAAAGGTAAGTAAGGACTTAATACTTTTGTTAGTTAAACGCAATGATTTGGAGATGGGTGCTTTCCTTGTTGAACTTGAAACATTTTCAGAAATTTAACTGATGAGACCATCAATGCTATGTTTGACAGAACTTATAAAAAAGCAAGAATTACAAACTCACAAACAGAGAAAGTTAAATACAGATACATGCAAAAAGAGTGTAACTTTGAAAACTACATATGCAAAGGTTGTTTCAACCAATAGGCCATTGGCGATTCATGAGGACAGTCAATCAGGGAAGTCCTTTAGTTCTACCAATAAGAAAAAAGTAGGGTAAAGGAAGCTGCGAATGTAATCATTCTTCCTTTTCTACTAATGATGAAGCATTTTTAGACAATCAAACCAATTTCCATTGCCATCCATATTGGGACAGCAAGAACAATTTTCAAATAGGGCTGGAGTTGTACACCTCTCAAATGTACAGATTTTCTCAGAATGTCCACATTTTTGCCTCATATCTTTGGTCCGCTTTTCATAAAATTGTGGTTTTCTGGCAAATTAGTGGCAAATAATTAAAAATTGACATTAGGAAATAATGACAAACATTTGAGTTTCAGACTTCATAACCTTCCTTCAGAAAATTCATGCTAATGCAAATCCTGTTATTCTATCAACTTTCTAAGTTTGTAAGGGCAATATTTAAAATTGTCCCTATTTTTGGGTCTTTGTCCCACTTTTCTTTATGGCATTGTCTGTATTTCCTGCTCTAAGGGTTGAGCGGTATGGCTGAGGGGCAAGTTTCCACCAATGAATAATGGGGCTTCAACAAGGGAAGGCAGATGGAACAATGAAGTGTCTTATTCACTGAGAAATTAACAGGACAGAAGGTGGAATCAAAGGAAATGGGTAGAAAGGGTTTAAACATCAAGACTAAACTACAAGATAGACTCGCTATAGGCAGTGCACCATCTAAAGGTACTTTTAACATTATTAATTTTAGTGAAAGAGAACTGATAAAAAGTGAGATTAATGTGTTACTGAAGGGCCTCACATTTGTTCCTGGAAATAAGACCACTCTTTGAGAGACTTTGATTAATTTTAAAATGTTTACTAGACACTTAAACTTAATATTGCACTTTTATAAGTGCCAAGTTTTCAATAAAGAAGTTAAGCTGAAAAAAAAAAGTTTGTTTAATCACCCCATTGGACTTTGCAGTCAACATTCTTTTCAGAGCTGTGTGAATGTGATTTTTATGAATATTTTAAATTTTGTAATAAATGTAAACATTAGTATTTTTGTAATTTACAAGAAGAAGAAAGGGCTGCTATAAAATCATTAACACTGTGAAAATTATGACTGCTGATAAAGGAGATAGCTTAGTAATTATTAATCAAGAGCAATATCAAGAATATATATATAATATATTAAATAATGACATGACTTACCAGAAGGTTAACAAGAGTGTTGTGATGACCAGACATGACTCTACAGATGTAGAGTTAACAGATTTGTTTTATGAAGGAGTGCTGGATAATGACATGTTAAAGTTTCTTACTGTAAGAAATCCAAGGTGACTATTCATATCTGGAATTCTGAAGATCCACAAAAACTTAGTAACCCCCTCAGGCCCATAGTAGCAGAAAAAGGTTGAAAGACCAAACCTTTGGCAGGTCTGGTGGAGCGTTTCCTGCAACCAGTTGTTTAAAATATTAGGCATCTTATTAAGGATTCTTTGGATTTACTGAACATATTAAGAAAGTAATGTAATGAAAATGCTTTGCTTATCTCTCTTGATAGTGGCATTTTACACAGTGATTTCTAGGGATGAAGGGAAGATTTAGTAAGGAGATATTTGGAATGTAAAATATGTGGCCAGATGTTTAATTTACAGTTAGTTTGCACCATACTTGAATTGTTTCTAGACAATAACTTTTTTGTTTTTGAGAATTAAGTTAATCAGCAAACCAGTGGTGTAGCTATGGGTGTGGTTATGGCCTCCACCTATGCGAACAGTTTGAAGGAGTTTGTTAAATTTTTGAATGAAAAGTCACTGCATCTTAAATTTGAGATAAAATATGAGCTAGAAAGTATTAATTTTCTGGATATGACTTTGTATAAAAGTAAAAAGGGGATCTTATATACCAAAATGTGTGGGAAGGAAATTAAAGGAAACAGCTATTGAATTTCAACAATATGCATCCAATGCACATGAAGAAAAGTATAGTAAAAAGTCAATTTATACAAACCTCTGTATTGACTACAGAAGATGATGATGATACCTTTTTAGAAAAGAGTCAGGAATTAGTAGAGGTTTTCCTGAAACTTTAATTGAAGTTACATGTTGTGATGTGTTAAAGACTAGAATGGGTACTTAGGTCCCCATAACTTGAAATTATAATGTTACAAAATAGATAAATCAAAACGGACAAGAAAATGTCATTGTACGTTTTACCTTTAATAGTGATAGCAGGAAATTAAGAGGTCATGAGGGTCTGTATAGGGTTGTAGGTATTAGAACAAACAGTAATGAAATATATTTTTGAAAAAGGATGCAGCGTTCAAGGTTTGGGTAAAAACTGTGGTAGGAATAAATCTTGTTGAACTTATCCCTGTATCATTTGTAGACAATGTAAGTTTATATCAAGAAGCCCCTATGTTAATTATTTATATTCATGTATGACAATTGGAAGTGGGGCTAGGTTTAGTTGTGAAAGCAAGAGTGTGGTATATCATGCTAAATGCTTAATGTGTGATTCATTTTATATAGGAAGAACTAGTAGAAAGTTAAAAGAAAGCATTAAGGAACATGTTAGGGCTATTAAAAAAGAAGAAAAATAGTGTTTTGGCTAAGTACAGTCATCAATGTTTAAATTTCAACAGGTTTGTGTTTTTTGTTTTAGAAAAAGTGGAATTTGATTTTACAGGTGGGGATGTGGAAGCTGCACTTGATAGACATGAACTGATGTGGCAGTTTACATTTAAAACATTCAAACCACTGGGGTTAAATGATTATATCAATGTGGCTTTGTTTAAAACTTAAACCACTGATTTATTGAAATAATATTAGTTGATCAGTGTGAAATGGTTTGTAACTTTGTTCATTTAAATGTTGTTTAAAAGATTTTAAATCGGTGTCTGACAAAGTTCGGGTATACATCTGTGTTGAATGCAAGTGCTTACATTTTGTTTGGTTTAATTTTTTATTAAAAACCGAGATTTTGGAAGAACAGCATTTAGCATGTTTTTGGATTTTTATTTTTTTTTTCTCATTTGGTATATATTGACTGCGAGCTCCTGTATCCTGCTGCTTTACTGCTGATAGAATGCAGGCACCCTATCTGGTGGTTGGGATTCAACACTCTTACTGCCATGGCCTGGGATGAATTTCCAGTCAGGAAAGCTTTGATGTATTTTTAAGGGGTTGGGGTTGTTATAATGGGGCGGCCACGGTGGTGCAGTGGTTTGCATTGCCACCTCACAGCAAGAGGTTCTCCGGTTCAATCTTCGGCTGGGGTGCCTTCTGTGCAGAGTCTGCATGTCCTCCCTGTGGTCACGTGAGTTTCCTCCGGGTGCTCCGGTTTCCTCCCACATCTTCAAGACATGCTGCAGGTGGATTGGACAGTCTAAATTGGCCCTAGGTGTGAGTGTGTGTGTGTGTGTGTGTGTGTGTGTGTGTGTGTGTGTGTGTGTGTGTGTGTGTGCCTTCTGTGGAAGGTTGGGTGCTGGGCTGGCAACTCAACACTGTAAAACTCCACTGCCAATCATGAGTGGACAGGTGATCCGCTGTGGCGACCCCTAACCGGGAAAAGCCGAAAGAAGAAGAAAAAGAAGAAGAGGGGTTGTTATAATGGCTAAGGTGTTTACCTCACAGTCACAAGGTACAGGGTTTCATTCTCACCTTTGAAAGGGAAATTGCCTAGGCTTAAAATGACTCACAAAGGCAGCTAGCCTAGTACTTACCTATGGACCTATAAACCTATATTCCAAGAAAGCAGATTCCTCAAGGAATCAGGAAATAAAAGACAAAACAAAACAAACTAAAAACAACCACTGCAAGAACAGCTTGTGATATGAGAACAAATGTGCTCAATAAGAAAATGGCTGTATGAAAAATGAATAAGCAGCAAATCAGTCCAAGAGTTGTACAATCCTTTATTCAAAACAAGAAAATAACATTACACTTAATGCTTTCATCCCAACATATTAAAGGAACTTCATTAGGGTGACGTAACTATACAAGGATACTATTTAAAAAGGCAAAAGCCCGTGATAATACATTGTATCAATGAATACATATATCCAACTAGATGTAAAGAAACAGTGTACCTTAAAAACCATACATTTTAAACAAAAGACTAAAATAGAGAACAACGCCACCCTGGATACAGCTACTAAAGCAATTATCCACATCACTGTAAATATTATTCAAAGCCTATGAATTGCATTGAAAAAATGTAAAACAAAATAAGTAAATATTAGTATGAATGTGAACTCATGTCTAAAATAGGAAACAGACACTATCCTGAATATGCCTATTGAACCACATATCAAGTTCTTTAAAAATAGTGTTCAGAATCCATAAAATACATTGGAAAATAGACATGACATATACAAAAAAATGAATAAATGTTGAGCTAAACTTGTGTCTGTGCTACCATGTAGTGATGATATTACTATTGAAACTAAATTAATACATTAGTGCCCTCAATTTATTTATTTATTTTATTTTACATTTGTTGACCGGGATGGTCCGACTGGATACATGTCCATTTTCAGCGGAGGCCCAGGGAGAAAAGCTCCACAGAGGAAAAAGTTACACTTTCATTTACATACAGATAAATACACTTCCTAATGCAAATAAATAAAATTATAGATACACAAAAAATACTTCACAATTGTTTTAGATACACTTGGCTACCATATGAATAGATAACAGTTTAAAATACAGTGTAGTTGATATTCTAGGTTACTATTACCCATCCCTTGTAGAGTCAAGTCAGGCAATGGGGAGCTTGACTTCATAAGTACCAGTGGAGGTGGAATTTAGTGGGTGTGAGTTTACAAATTCTTTAGTCTAAGAAAAAGAAATGCTACTAGTTGAGTGTCAGAGAGAACTAGTCTGGGTTATTACATGGGCATAGCCAATGTTTTTTAAAAAATTGTTTAAGATTATTTTTGAATAGACATTGGGATGTGGTAAGTCTTAAGTTATTGGGGAGTGAATTCCAGACTTTTCCTATAGAGTTGGCAAAAAGGGCTTCTCCAGCAGAGTTGTTGGATTTGATGGTTTGGACCAGGACTCTATGTGAGGAGTGAAGACAGCTTAGATTAGAGTATGGAATCAGAAGATTATGCAAGGAGGGGGTTTTATCCGGTTGCTTAATAATTTTAAATGCTTCAGTGAGTTGGTTTAGTTTGAGAAGATTGGGTAGTTCTAGCCAGTCAAGTTTCCTTAGGTTAAGGCAGTGATGAGTTCTATAAGGACCTCCTACTACAAATCTGGCGATGTGATTGTAGGCAGCAGAGAGTTTATTGATCTCACTATTGTTAAGGAATGAAAGCACAGGAGAGGCATACAATAAAGTGGAAAGTAAATGCGTGTGAGAGATAGTTAGTTTGGCAGTAGGGGTTAGAAAGTTTTTAATTCTATACAAGGATCCAAGTTTCTTATTTACATTCTTTATGGTTTGACTGATATGCATATCAAACCTACGCCTACTATCAATAGTGACTCCTAACAGTTTAGTGTTGGTAACAGGCTCAATCATGGTACCATTAATAGATTGAACAAGGAAGGGACTATTATTGGATTGGGGTGTAAGTTGGACTGACGGACTAACTGAGGTGGGAAAAAATACTAGTAACTTGTTTTTTTTTGGATTTAGAATGAGTTTCCGTTCCGAGAGCCACTTTTCTACTATAGCAAAACAGTTTTGGGTAGTTACTTGTAGGTCAGGGAGGGAGATATCCGAGCAGATCAATGTGGAGTCATCTGCATACTGGATGCAGGTGGCCTTAGGGATGACTGAGTGAAGGTCATTTATGAATACAGAGAAGAGAAGAGGACCAAGTATGGAGCCTTGGGGGACCCCTATGGTATTCGGCAACAGTTGAGAGAGCTTATTTTCCCATCGAACTGCCTGTTGTCTTCCAGAGAGGTAAGCTTTGAACCAGTTAAGGGCTGGATAATCAAGGTGTAAGGTTTCAAGAGTGTGGAGCAGTAGTTGGTGATTGACCATGTCAAAGGCTTTTGACAAGTCAAGAAAGAGGGCTGAGGAAATTTTTTTGTTATTGCGGTTTTTATTGATTGAGTCAGTAAAAGAGAGGAGGGCGGTGGTCGTACTATGGTGGGGTCTGAAACTGTGCTGAGATTTGGACAGTAGATTATTTAGGGTGAGATGGTTAAGGAGTTGTTTATGAACACATCTTTCCAAGATTTTGGCTATTGGCGACAGTATTGCTATAGGTCTATAATTTGATGGGTTAGTAGAGGAGCCACCTTTATGAAGTGGGATGACATGGGCTACCTTCCAAATGGAGGGGATAGTGGCCTCAGTTATAGTTCGGTTAATTAGAATTGAGATGGGATATGCTATGGCATCTGCTGCTATTTGTAGGTATTCAGCTGGGAGTCGGTCGGCCGACAGGGTGGTTGGTTTAAGTTTCTTCAGTAGAGATCTAATATAGGAGGTGGAAGCTGGCTGGAGAGTAAAGAAGGGTAGAGATTCATCATTGACCTTAGTTGGGGGGGAGGAAGGATGGGGAAGTTGATTAGCCAGGGTCTGAATGGTCTCAGTGAAAAAGGAGTTAAAAGTATTGGCGACCTCTTCTGGGTTTTTTCCAATAAGTGTTTCAGGGGTGGGAGTAGACGCTTTCCCTGAGTGAAGGAGGTTGTTTAAGCCTGCCCAAAACTTCTTTGGATTGTTCTGGTGCTTATCTTGGAGGTGACAGAAATAGTTATTTTTATCTAGGGTGGAGTCTTTTTTTGTTGCATTTCTAAGTTGCTGGAATTTAATGCGATCTTGAGGTGCCTTAGTAGTTCGCCATTTGTCCCAGGCCTGATCTCTAAGTTTGATTTTGGATTTGGTTTCTCTAGTTAGCCATGGTGCTATCCGAGTCTTGGTACGGATGCGTCTGTTAGGTGCGTGGGAGTCAAGAATGTTGAGGAATGTGTCGGTAAAAAATGACACACTCTCATCAAGGGGCAGGGTTTTTAGCTTGGACCAGTTACAGGATCTAAGTTCAGTTAGGAATAGTGCTGGAACAAATTTCTTCTTATTTCTGACAAGTCTATATAAAGGGGGGTTTATGCTGGTAAATTTGTTTTTTATTATGTAGGTGACGTGGTGGTCACTAAGATCATTCGGGATGGTCCCAGTAGTATATTTATGTGCTTCTTTATTAGTAAGAATCCAATCAATTATACTTTCTTTTTGGAGAGCAGTTCCTATTCTTGTAGGGGAAACAATATTTTGGGAGAAGCCATGTAGATTAATGGACATGGGGTTGGTCTGTGCGGAGCATTGGGTCCAGTCAATATTAACATCCCCTAGTACAATGGTCTCCTGAGGGTAGTTTGAGGATATCCAATTTAGTATTATCTCCATAGTTTCTAAATTATTCCCTGGCGGAATGTAAACTACAATAAGATTAATACTTTTTTGGTTATTTAAGCATATTTTTAGGGCAATTAACTCTGCTTTAGCTACCTTAGCTGGTTGAATAGGATTCAAGATGATATTAAGGGTATTTTTATACATGACAGCTATGCCCCCACCCTTTTTTTTCCCCGATCTATCCTGAGAATATTATACCCAGGTGGGAGGATCTCTTCATCCTTTGTGACTGGTTTGAGCCAAGTTTCTGTTAGACACATAATGTCGGGGAGATGTATGGCTAACAAGGCATGAAGATTATGAACCTTGTTGTTTAGGCTTCTTAGATTAAGATGGAAGATAAGGAGGGAGCTAGCTGATCTTTGGGCTGATATTGAAGAGACTGAGTCAGGATGAGTGGATGGGCCTGGGTTCGGATGTATATCACCATCTTTAGTAATACATTTCTTCAAATGGTATAGGAGTCTTTGGAGCTTATATAGTACCTTTAGTCCACGTTTAGATGTTGTTGCCTTTGTGTATGGTTGGGTAAGATGTGGGCTTTTTTTTTAAGAAAATATGAAAGGGATATAGAGTCATTAAGGCCATTAGGGCCGATGGCATTCATCCTGATCTGCCACTCAGCCTTTTTACACTCAAGCTGAATTTTCCATGGTCCCACGCTGCTGCCCAACAGCATCATATAAATAATAAAAAAAATGAAAATCATGCCCTTCGTTTATATGTATGTATCATCACAGGACATTCTTCATATCTTTTTTTCTTAATTTCCCTCAAATACTCATAAATCCTATCTTTAAGGGACCTTTTGGTTTTACTGCTATAAAATAATGAGCATTTTGTGCAATTTGCAATGTACACCACCTTATCCATTCCACAATTACAATGAGAGGGACATTTTAGTGTAACGTTATTTTTCTTGTTTTGAATAAAGGATAGTACAACTCTTGGATTGACTTGATGCTTATGCAGTTTTTCATACAACCGTTCTCTTATTGAGCACATTTGTTCTCGCATCACCAGCTATTCTTGCAGTGGTTGTCCTCAAGGAATTAAATTGCTGAGCATGACTTGCAGAAGTTCGACTATCTGATCAGAGTTTCTATCAGAAATCACTGCTGGTGCAATTCCTGTGTGCCAGTAGTGATTCCTTTCTTCTGGGAGATTCTTTTTTGCTTTGATTTGTATGATTTTGAAGTTGTTATAAGTTCTGGTGAGTGTATTGGGGGGGGCTTGTCCCCCTGCAGAATATGCTTACAGTATTCTTTTCTTCTGGGCTGATTTTTAGTGGGTGGGTGGAGTTTGGGGTGTTAATTCCTTGGGCAGTTGTCACTTGATAACTCATGGTGTAAGTCCTCTATCCTATGTTCTGTAAACAGAATTTTTAAGGTAAAAGTAATGGGTTTGTGTTCTTTGTTGACTGTTATAAAGACATTGCAGCTACCTGCAAAGCAGACAAAAACACTGAAATTGGCTTTCAGCTGTTCAGAGGTGGGCATGAAAGTGACAGAAGCAGGAAAAGCATTCTGAAATCAGAACATTTGGCAAAGTTAGTAAATAAACATGCTTTGAGTACAGAAACATCTGACAGACTTTCATCACTACAGGAGTAAGTCTTGTGTAAAAAAAAGTAACCAAAATCACTGGACCAACGAGTAAGGACACCATGATAATTTCCACTCTTTTATTTGGCACCAAGGATCACAAAGAATTAACGCTCACAGCGAATTATATGCGTTTTCTCCCAGACTTCATCAGGTAAAATACAAGGCAAAAACACACATTTAAATAAGAACCTGCCTTGGAATCAATCAAGCCCTGGATAAAAATTAAAAAAAAAACATACACCACAACAGTGGATAATATTACTGAATATAAAACTGTATGGAAATATGTAAAAACATGTAAACATCCAGAAAGAACTTTATAAAATATAATATAATGAAATAAATGTATTTCTTTTTAAAAAAGATGATAAAACACAAATCTGCCAGCAACAAATTATAGTTTAGCAGATCTTAACTTTAATAAAGGAAGCAAGGAAATGCAGTCATTGAGACCTGGATGTTTATTAGCTTGCAAGACTATTTGCCATTAAGTTTCCCTAAACTCTAATTTGGTTTCCCAGGGACCCCCTCTTATGTCCCTGGGTAGCATTTCTATAACAAAAAACTTAAAATTGGCCCCCTCACATTGTAATGTGTGTCTAAATAGTGCATTCTTAGAGTTACATTTTTTAATGTCATTAAAATGCTCATATATTTGACGTTTCAGTTGACTCTCAGTTTTCCCCCACATTTTGAAATATTTTTTGATTCTGAAGTTGTTATAAGTTTTGGTGAGTGTATTGGGGGGGGGGGCTTGTCCCCCTGCAGAATATGCTTACAGTATTATTTTCCTCTGGGCTGATTTTTGGTGGGTGAAGTTTGGGGTGTTAATTCCTTGGGGAGTTGTCACTTGATAACTCATAGTGTAAGTCCTCTATCCTATGTTCTGTAAACAGAATTTTTAAGGTAAAAAGAATGGGTTTGTATTCTTTGTTGACTGTTATAAAGACATTGCAGCTACCTGCAAAGCAGACAAAAACACTGAAATTGGCTTTCAGCTTTTCAGAGGCAGGCATGAAAGTAGCAGAAGCAGGAAGAGCATTCTGAAATCAGAAAATTTGGTAAAGTTAGTAAACATGCTTTGGGTACAGAAACAACTGACAGACTTTCATAACTACAGGAGTAAGTCTTGTGTAAAAGAAATACTGACTGTGTTGATGTGTGCTGGTAGAGAGCTGAGGTAAGAAGAATGCACTGCAGGCTCTCAGGAATACAGTGTATAAACCATCTGCTCCTGCCTTCCAGTGAGGGGACATTTTTCTCTGCAAACCACTGGCCTTTTGCATTGGGAGCGGCTGAAACTGGAAACTAGATTATTGTCTATTGGGGTGGAACACAGACATGGCATACTCAGATATGGAAGGTCAGACATCCCATCATATTCAAGAGGAGTGTGGAAGTAACATAACACTTGTTTGAGGTCATCATACAGGATACTATTAATCTCACAGGAAAAATGATTTATTTTTGGTTGTCCTTCAATTATACACCAGTACTATGCATACAGTTACTCAGTTCTGTAAGACTAGTAAGTTGTATCACACTGTTAACTAAAGCCCCTTAACTAAATGTTCACCTTTATTTAATATTTAGAATAGCAAATAAATAAGGCACTCAACCAACTAAAAGTCTCATTCAAAATTTTTCATCTATTAAGTAGACATTCCAGACTAAAATAGCATTAAATATACTATAGTCTAGACTTGAATTTGCCTTCCCCACTCTCAATTTGCAGTCTTGTCATAATGTATTTCTGCTCTAAATAGCTGAAAACAATATATTAAGGTTCATTCATCCAGTCTATGATCACCAAAATCAACACATAAGCATAAAAAATAAATAAAATAACTGGCTACCTGGGGAAATGAGAGAGACTGATTTATCATTAGCATCCCAGTCGTAAACACTTAAATATTGATTATTAAGCTGTAGTTAAACATTTGATAAGACACTCAACAGGCTTCCAGACAATAGTTTTACTCATTTTTGACCAACCATCAAAACTGTAAAAAAAGGGAGTGAACTGAATCAAATGCAAATGGATTTCAAATTTGTCTCCCTGCACCCCAGTCTTGCTATATTTATCTATAATTACACACATATATACATGCATATATATTTATGTGTGTATGTATACATACTCTGAGGTCACACCATCTCAAGGAAAGAAGACATTTTCAGGACACTACCCCATCTATCTTTAGTGCAAATAGGTATAATTCACACATTAAAAATCCATCAAATGGAAGTTAATTATTAGTATAGTGCTTCCCAATCCAGATATGACTTAAGATATTGAAATAATTCACAGTTATAAAGAAATACTTACACATTGGCTATGGCTGAAAAATCATTCTGAAAAATTTCCAGTAGCACATGGAACTCTATTCCTCAACAGGTATACAAAATTGTGATGCATTACTAGTATATTTAGAAAATGCCTAACAAACTTCCTCACAGAAAACTACAAATGCAGCTGTCCTACAGATCCAGGTAAGCATACTAACAATTGAATTATAAAAAAATAAAGAAAAACATATTAGCAGTCTAACTACTCTTATTTCTTCATTCAAAGTTCATAGATGGCAGAAGGTTCACTCAAATCTAATGCTGCAGAGTAATCTAAAGACAAAATCTTTAAGGGTCCCATATGTCCCCTTCTCACAGTAGTACCCTTTTAGAAGCCTGGTTCTGCAGATTTCTATAATTATTTTAAAAGATCTAGCATGCTTTTCAATAAGTTCAAAGTTTTATAACCCAATTATTTTTCTAATAAAGAAGTAATTTACTTTTTCAGGCTTATTTCATATCTCTTTATTCTATTCACTTTGATTATATTTCACCTGATAAACCCACTAGGCTCAAGTGCCTCTTTCCAGGAATGACATGCGACAACTGCTTATGTTTACCTTGCTCAGGTGTTTGACACTAATCCATATAAGAGATTACATTAACAATTAAATGCAATAAATCCCAGTCCATATGTAGTTCACTAGATAAAGCAATGGTGAAGCCACACAGCTCAACACCGTGGTGTGGTGTTACCTGTCTATCCCAACAAAGGTAACCACTGATATTTCACAGAGCTCTGTACTGGGTCCACATCTTATTTTACTATTCTTCTCATGATATAAAAGTGGGAAATGATATATACAGATGAAATATGCTGATGATTGCAAACAATGTGACATAATTACTTCAATAAAAGATACCCACGTTCTGCAAGATGGTCTATAAAATTATACATCTTGTGGTGTAGAAATGACCTCCCCTTTAATGTCAGTGAACGTAACATTATAAAATTTGATAAATGGTCATAAACTATGATTTAGTTTTTAAATCACTAAAAAATACACAGTTATTAAAGATGAAGAAACAATTGTTGATAGCAGTTCAAACTCTATCAAAATATCTATCAAAGTTAGGAAAGCATATACTATAGTCTGTCTAATTCTAAAGGGAGTGTCTTAGAGGTGATCTCTACCCTGTTCTATAAACCAATATCTGATCAACATTCCTCGGAAAGTTTATGAACTGCTGGGGATGCTAACACTAAATGGGGGATGTTTAATACTAAAAATAAATGCCAGTAATAGCACAAATGTAATGTTAGCTGCACATTGTCTTCCAAGGGTATGGAATAAGATTCCTTTCTTAGAGATTCTGTCAATAATTGCCTTCAGAAATAATTGTTACAGACAGACAGACATGCTTTTGCATATACACAGACACACACGTAACGGGATTATGACAATCATGCTACTTCCTGATGGCTAGAATCTTGACAATAAACATTTCATTCAAAAACTTCAAAAAGCACCCACATGAAGACAAGGTCATGCACAGAATGAACTAGTAACTGACTGTACAGTGGCATGAAACTGCAGGACTGCCAAATAAACTGTGAAACTTATAAAACTTATAATAAAAAAAAATTGAGTTAAATGCAATATTACGTCAATTGCTAGAGTGAACATAAGAAGATCCCATAAGATTGGCATTACATAATTGAAAACAGAGCATAGGCTCCTATCATAATAAGCATTTAAACAATATTCTTTATCTTAAAATTTAATATAGTATTTAACAGAAATGTTTAGGCAACTTTCAATATTTTAACTGGGAGACCACAACTTCTTCAAGGAGCACAGGTCATTTAAGAAAGAATTGACGCTTACAATATGGGAATCAAACCCCAAACTAAATATTTAGTAGTTTACGCCACTGACTCTGCCAATAAATCATTTTCAAATTTCAGATCATTGTCAACAATACTAGCATTCTAATCTCTATACTTATGGAGTTGTTGATTGATTTGTCTATTGATTTCATATTTCTTACATTGACTTTAGTGGCACAAGCAAATAAGTTGTTAGAATCATGTCAAAAACCAAACAGACACACACACACACACACACACACACACACACACACACACACACACACACACACACACACACACACATAACATTGTACCAAACATGTACACCCTTATGTAAATCAAAAAAAATAAATAAATAAAATCAATATCTCTGATGGCTGAGATGCACTTGCTGATCCTGATATCACTGTAGGCTAAATAAAGGGCAACCACTTATGCAGGGGTATTTGCCCACCCACACCCCCTCCTTACGTATGTGTGTGTGTGTGTATATATATATATATATATATATATATATATATATATATATATATATATACATATATATATATATATATATATATATATATATATATATATGCATCTAGGATGTTTGCTCGACTGAGCAAACATCCGAATCCATAAAACCCGAACACACTTTAACGAAAGTGCTTTTATCGAAAAAGCACTTTCGTTAAAGTGTGTGACAAAAAAACAAAAAAAAATACATTTACATTTTAGCGGGGGGGGGGGGGCTTTGCCGCCCTGCATTCCCCATGTGGGGTGCTGTGCCCCCCACCCCCCTACTTTAATATTTCCCTCCAAGACCACACTACAGTGGAGAAAAGGGAAATTTCCCTTACCCGCACCATAGTACAGCCTTAGCAACAGTCATACTTACGCTAAAGTGCTTCTTCGGCCGTTTGAATTTCGGTCGTTTGCTCAGTCAAGCAAATGTCCTAGATCCATATATATATATATATATATATATATATATATATATATACACACACAGGTCTACTTTGATTCACTGAAAACTCATTTCACTGAATTCCAAAATACTCACACCAAGTCGCTGAAAGCTCAAATCACTGAAAACTCATTTCACTGAATCACATTTCACTGAATGTAAGTACTGTTGGGCAAATAAAACGTATATACCCTTTTCCCCACTGTAGTGTGAGCCTAGAGTTAGTATATATAGTTAGGGGGGTATGGGTGGCACAGCCCCCCACATTGGGGGTTGTGGGGGACAAAGCCCCCACCTACTTTTGGTTTTATATTGTTAGCTTCCAGTGAAATGAGATTCATAAATATAAAAGCTAAGTAGGTGGGGGGCTATGCATAGTTATCTCTTGTCTAGATTACTGTAATGCTCTGTACCTGGAGCTTTCTAGCACATAGTTTGAAAAGTGGCTGCATGTGCAAACTTTGGAGCTAGACTATCATTCTTAAATATCCCCATATAACTCTTTCCCTGTTCTTTCTGCATTTGCTTCCATTTCTAGTCAGCTGTCTTTTTGCTGATGGTAATCAACAGGCTGTGGCTTTACATTTCTGGAATCCATCAATTTTATTTTCAGATCCTAGATTTGTGGGATTCATAACTTAGGCAAATTTAATACTAAGAGCTCTGATGGGAAAATCTGATGCACTCAAATTTTACAAGTTTTTTTGGGGGACCCCTATCGCCATTATTCATATAAAAAATGTATATGAATGGTCATTGCTGTTTTACCTCTTTATTTTAATATTTTTATTTATAATTTGATTTGTATACTGCTTTATTGTTTTAAGTGTTTTAAATGATTTATTTGATATGCAGTGTGACTCTTGAAAAGACACATTATTAAAGTTTGACTGATTGACTGATACTGTTTATTCTGTCCTCCAACTAGCCTGATAGAATTTGCAACACTGATGATTTTGTTTTTCAGCTGAGGCTTCTGTATCCTACAGTGTACTCTTTTCCCATTAGATTACATGTTATTGCTATTTTTACCCTTTAGGTTGTTCTCTCTTTTCAGTTAGAATGGGGTAGTCAGTACTATTCCTTTATATGAAAATCTTTTAAGAAGGACAGTTTTTCAGATTCTCTTTTTTCACAATTTCTAATGCGTCTTCTGAGGATTTCATTTTTTTTTGTTTTTGTTACAAAATGCAGCTAAATCATTTGATCCTTTAGAGAATAACAGCTTTTAACTCCAGGGCCTCCTGTCATCAGCATCTTCTTTTGGCTGTTCCCATTAGGGTAACTACAGTGGATTATCTGTTTCCAATTCTTCCTGTCCTCTTGCTCTGTCACACCGGGTAAATCAAAAAACGAGCAGGCAACGGATTCTTCAACACTTTATTTTGGTTATCGCTTTCACTGACACCAAAACATCAGCTTCTTCAGACTGAGTAAAAAAACTCTATCCATTAAATGTTTATTAAAATTGAAGGCCCTTACTAGGTAGGGAAGGTTTTCACACAACACACACACACACACATATATATATATATATATATATATATATATATATATATATATATATATATATATATATATATATATAGTTTCCTTTGATGACATTCCTCCTTTGATGAGTTTTTGTTGCATATTTAAAAATAGGTTTGAGCCCAGGTTATGGCTGCTTACATTGTAACTTTTTAATTCCATCGGGTTTTTTTCCTAGTTAACATAATAATATATATAATGTGTTAAGTTTTAGAAATAACACAATGATGTGTATATATTTATATACCCTTTCTATTTAACATAATACACATAATATGTGTTAAAGTTTTAGAAATAATACAATGTAGCACGTGTGTTTATACCTTTTATTTAGACTTTTAAATAAATTAATACATGTTTAGGTAATTTAGGCAGTTATGATGCATAATTTATTAGTGTTTTGCACACATTTTTATATGTTTTTGTATAATAGGAGTGGTAATAATTTATTAAGTGCTTTAAACTTGGTTTTTAGAAGAATATGTTTAATTGAGAATTTAAAGTTATGATTGTACAACATTTTAAAGGTTTTTCATTTCTTTGTTGGAAGCGATTTTCATAGTACATAGAATTTAAACCTTTAAAACTTGGTAATTTTGCTTTATTTCAGAACTTGCAAGATGACATCACATTTGTGGTCACTTGTTTATTGGCTTTGAGTTTTATGGGGAAGTTTTAAAGTGGGAGACTGCGAGTGAGTTTTTTTACTCAGTTTGAAGAAGCTGATGCATTGGTGTCAGTGAAAGCGCTAACCAAAATAAAGTGTTGAAGAATCTGTTGCCTGCTTGTTTTTTGATTTACCTGATTTGGCAGTAGTAGGATTTGATCTTGCTCTGTCACACCAACTACCTGCATGTCCTCTCTCACCACATCCATAAACCTTATCTTAGGCCTTCCTCTTTTCCTGTTACCTGGTAGCTTCATCCTTAGCATCTTTTTCCCAATATACTCAGCATCCATCCTCAGGAAATGTCCAAACCAATGTAATCTTGCCTCTCTGGCTTTGTCTCCAAACCTTCCAAGCTGACCCTCTAATATACTTATTCCTAATCCTGTCCACCTTCGTCACACCCAGTGCAAATCTTAACATCTTTAACTCTGCCACATCCAGCTCTAACTCCTGCCTTTATGTCAATGCCAGTGTCTCCAACCCATATAACATAGCTGGTTTCACTACTTTCTTGTAGACCTTCCCTTTCACTCTTACTGGTACTCGACTGTCACAAATCACTCCTGACACTCTTCTTCACCGACTCCATCCTGCCTGTACTCTCTTCTTCACCTCTCTTCCACACTTGCCATTACTCTGAACTATTGATCCCAAGTATTTAAACTCATCCACCTTCGCCACCTCTACTCCTTGCATCCTCACCATTCCTCTATCCTCCCCCTCATTCACACACATATATTCTGTCTTAGTCCTGCTGACCTTCATTCCTCTTCTCTCTAGAGCATATCTCCATCTCTCCAGGGTCTCCTACACCTGTTCCCTACTCTCACTATAGATCACAATGTCATCTGCAAACATCATAGTCCACGGGGACTCCTGTCTGACCTCGTCTGTCAACCTGTCCATCACCATTGCAAATAAGAAAGGGCTCAGAGCTGATCCTTGATGTAATCCCACTTCCACCTTAAACACATCCGTCACTCCCACTGCAGGCCTCACTGCTGCCACACTACCCTCGTACATATCCTGTACCACTCTTTCATTCTTCACTGACACTCCCAACTTCCTTATACAATACCACAACTCCTCTCTAGGCACCCTGTCATATGCTTTCTCTAATTCTACAAAAACACAATGCAGCTCCTTCTGACCTTCCCTGTACTTCTCCATCAACACTCTCAGAGCAAACATTGCATCTGTAGTGCTCTTTCCTGGCATGAAACCATACTGCTGATCACTAATCATCACGTCCCTTCTTAACCTAGCTTCCACTACTCTTTCCCATAACTTCATGCTGTGACTGATCGATTTAATCCCTCTGTAGTTACTACAGCTCTGCACATCACCCTTATTCTTAAAATTTGATACCAAAACACCTTTTCTCCATTCCTCAGGCATCCTTTCACTTTCCAAAATTTCATTAAACAATCTGGTTAAAAACTCCACTGCCATTTCACCTAAACACCCCCATGCTTCCAGAGGTATGTCATCTGGACCAACAGCCTTTCCATTCTTCATCCTCTTCATAGCTATCCTTACTTCCTCCTTGCTAATCCATTGCACTTCATGATTCACTATCCCCACATCATCCAACCTTCTCTCCCTCTCATTCTCTTCGTTCATCAACCCCTCAAAGTACTCTTTCCATCTGCTCAACGCACTCTCCTCGCTTGTATGTTTCCCTCATTATCCTTTTTCACCTTTACCTGCTGCACATTTTTCCTAGCTCTGTCTATCTGTCTAGCCAATTGGTACAGGTCCTTTTCTCCCTCCTTAGTGTCCAACCTTTCATACAACTCTCTATACGCCTTATCCTTAGACTTCGCCACCTCTCTCTTTGCCATGCACCTCATCTCCTTATACTCCTGTCTACTTTCATCTCTCTGACAAACCGACTTCTTCTTTGCCAACCTCTTTCTCTGTATACTCTCCTGTACTTCCTCATTCCACCACCATGTTTCCTTGTCATCCTTCCTCTGTCCAGATGTCATAACAAGCACCTTTCTAGCCGTCTCCCTTACTAGCTCTGCTGTAGTTACCCAGCTATTTGGTAAATCTTCACTGCCACCCAGTGCCTGTCTTAACTCTTCCCTGAACTCCACCTCACAATTGCCCTTTTTCAATTTCCACCATTTGATCCTTGGTGCTGCCCTCACACTCCTCCTCCTCTTCTTGATCACCAACGTCATCCTACAAACCACCATCCTATGTTTCCTAACTACACTTTCCCCGGTCACCACTTTACAGTCTCCAATCTCCTTCAAACTGTCCCTTCTACATAAGATATAATCCACCTGTGTGCATCTTCTTCCACTCTTATGTCATCCTATGCTCCTTCCTCTTGTTAAAATACGTATTCACCACAGCCATGTCCATCCTTTTCGCAAAATCCACTACCATCTGACCTTCTGCATTCCTTTGTTTAACACCATACCTTCCCATCACTTCCTCATCCCCTCTGTTCCCTTCACCAACATGCCCATTGAAATCTGCTCCAATCACCACTCTCTCACCCTTGGGTACAGTCATCACCACTTCATCCAACTCACTCCAACATTTTTCTTTCTCATTCATCGCACACCCAACTTGTGGAGCATATGCACTAAAAACATTCATCATTACACCATCAATTTCCATCTTCATAAACATCACTCTATCCAACACTCTTTTCACCTCCAAAACACTCTCAGCACACTGTTCCTTCAGGATAACTCCTATGCCATTTTCCTCCCATCCACATCATGATAAAACAATTTGAACCTACCTCCAATACATCTAGCCTTACTCTCCTTATATCTGGTCTCTTGCACACACAATATACCAACCTTCCTTCTGTCCATCATATCAGCTAGCTCTCTCCCTATACCAGTCATACTGCCAGCATTCAAATTTCTGACCCTCACTACCACAGTCCTAGCCTTTCTCCTCTCTTCCTGCCTTTGGCCATGCCTTCCCACTCTTCTCCTCCTTCAGCCAACAGTAGCCCAATTTCTGCCAGCACCCTGTTGGCTAACAGTACTGGTGGTGGTCATTGTTAACCCGGGCCTCAACTGATCCAGTATGTAAATATTTACTGCTGTCCGCATGAATGATTTGGTGAAGTTTTACGCCGGATGCCCTTCCTGACACAACCCTCCCTATTTATCCGGGCTTGGGATCAGCACAAAGAAATGCACTGGCTTGTGCATCCCCAGCATATATTGTCAGTCAGCAAGAGCTGTCCAGTTGATTGTGACTGATAAAGCACACTGAACAGTAGTTTCTGTACTGCTTGATGCACCAAAAGATTTGAGTAAATTTGTGTTCTGTGTCACTTACTTCACTTTCCAGCTGTAAATATGACAGAAAGAATGCATAGCTAAAATCACTTTGCTGCCTTTTTTTCCTAGACCAGAGTCTAAAACATAATGGAGACAGTGAAAAGAAATGCTGTAGAATGAAAAAAAATAAATCGTTCATTGTTTATATTTCACTAAGTGTGGGCCAAGTTGTAAGGAGGAATATGCTCCCGAGGATAAGGAAAAGTTGTGCTTAGTATGTAAGTGTTCTTTAAATGAGGTAGGAGAAATGGTTAGCTACGTTTATTCCTGCAGCTTATTGAGTAGGGTAGGAAAAGGACAGACTGGGCAAGCATTACCTAGCACCAAAATATAGGGGCTAGTACTTTTGTATCATTCAAATAAATTGTTACCACATTTTCAGTTTTGCAGGTGTTCACATCTGCCTTTCTTTCAGTTACCTGTAATCTTATTTTTATGTATTTCTGATCTTAGGTGAATGTTTAAACAATAATGTATGACTAGATGTAGTTTGACTAATTAAATTATTTATTTCCAATTACATGCTGACAAACACCTTTCTCGGGTAAGACCCAGAGAGCAAACTCCAAATATAAAATGTGAGGGTTTAAGAGGGACTGAATGTACATCCTCCAAAAAAAGGAGTACAGGGGATTCGGTTCATGAACACTATACATTTTGCACAGAATAAATTAAATGTCACTCCATTATGAACCTCAGAATGCAGAGATGGGTGAAAATGAAAGAATATAAGAAGAAGGATCAGATGAGAAATATTATGGGAAGTATAGAACGTTCCTAGAACACCCTCATATTGATCAGGATTTGGTAAAGGAATGGTTAAGGAGAGGTGAATTCAAAGCAAAAGATGAAAGGCTAATAATGGTGGCCCAGCACAGTGAACTAAAGACAGAGAAATCGATTACACACTGGTCTAGTATCCCAACCTGCAGCCTAAACAATCTGCAGGACAAAGTAAAAGATTAGGAATATGGATAACTGTTCAGTATGTTGGACCCTGGCCTAAGCAGCTTACCAAAACTTGGCAAATATGAAAATACATAAAGTCCACTTTCCAGAGGAAAGTCCTGACAAGAACACTCATCCACCATTGAATAAAAATCTGTTTAAATCCTTAACTGTACTGATTTTTCCTCTGGAAAGAGGATTTTGTTTCTTTTTATTTTTGCTAGGTTTTGCTAAGTTAGCTGTGGCCAGGATCCGACATTCTAAACAGTTATCCTTATTTGTAGAATAGTGGACTACATATGCATTGGTTTCCAAAGTCCACTGAACATGTGGGAGTAACAGACAAAAGCAGAACTGGAAACAGTCACACATCTTGTTGCTGGATGTAGCAGAGGGCCTGTATTCTGAAAGGCGTAATAATGTGGCAAGATTGTTGCACTGGGGATTGTACATTGAAGTAGATGAGAAACATTGGAAAGATGGGCCACAAACCATTATAAAGAATGATAAAGTTTATATCACATGGAATCAGCAACTACCAGCAGTTCAAAAAATAGATGTAACAAAACCAGATATTGTAGTTCGTGAAACAAAGAAAAAAGTAGTACCGATACATGTATCTTCATATGAATTACAGAGGGAATACTTTTGGCTAACCTCAAAGACTGAAACAATACCAATTGCATGAACTTTATTCATACCCAGACTTAAGTATAGGATCTATACATGTCATGGTATTAGAAACACAGATGACTAGGAGAAATTAAACTCAGAGATAAGTGTCACTATAAAAAGGTGCCGCTCATCTTGTATATCTGAATAAGACGATGAGGCTTGGGTGTTTGTTTAAGTATTTTATTATGTACAAACACATCAGGATGGATAGCAGGAACATTAAACTTAAATGAACTAACCAACTGACTGAGTAGTACACACATGCATGCTTACATCTTGGCTGCTCACTACAAAATGACACTCTTGCTTGCATGTGCTCAGTACTTATATGCACTTGCCTACTGACTGGAAAGCTTCTTAAAGGTATGTCACACACTCTGATCTACAAGGAATGAAGATAACACATATGCACACACTCACACACACACACACACACACACACACACACACACACACACACACACACACACACACACACACACACACACACACACACACACACACATACACACACACACACACACACACACACACACACACACACACACACACACACACACACACACACACACACACACACACACACACACACACACACACACACACACACACACACACACACACACACACACACACACACACACACACACACACACACACACACACACACACACACACACACACACACACACACACACACACACACACACACACACACACACACACACACACACACACACACACACACAAACACAAAGATGGACTGTAGTCCACAGTAAGGTTTAAAAGTTATTACTATGTCTGTAGCCAGAATCAGTAACATACATAATTATTTGTATTTTAAGGTCACACAAAAGCCTGAGCTGTAGATAACCCCTACTTGCTTACAATATGTCACAGCTGATATGACAAATATGATAAATATCAGAAGGAAATCATGTGAAATTTCACAAAAAGTCAAAACAATATGCAGAGAAACACCTTTAGGCAGAAACCAGTGGGAGAACTACTTTCATTTTTTTTCTTGTATGTGACATTAGCAGGATTGGATTAAAGAGATGAAAAAGTAGTTTGTGATGAGCAAATGTTGACATCTGGGTGGAGTTGCCCTTTAACAAGTGTCCCCTGTAGCACAGCAGAAATGCCTGCTATGCAGTCTGGCAGGCTCTGGTGAGCAAACTGCCTAATGAGACACATAGTGTTGCATATGCAGTACACAGTGACTCTTTCCCCAATCCAAGTGACTTACTGATGGACAAGCACTCTGTGTGTATATATTTTCTTTCCTTTGTCCACATGTCATACAAACATAATGTTTGTGCCTTGGGTCGTCTCCTTTATTAGCTATCACATAAGGATACACTTCACTATCCAGCCCTAGTATCATCATCCCACTTCCCTAAACACTGTGTAATAATCATTGTCCATGCATTTTGTTCTCCTGCCTCCCACTGTAAGATATACCACTTATAGTCCAGGGATACGTTTCCCACATCTTATCATGAACACATACAGAGCTTATTGTGCAGGAACACCACTATCCCATGTGTTATCATGAGAAAAGACAGATCTTATTGTGCAGGAACACCACTACACAAAGTGTTATCATAGGTTCATAGGTTGGTACTAGGCTATTGGCCCTAGGGCCTATGCAAGCCTAGCCATAACAATTCCCTGGATATTTCTTCCCACAATATTTACTTCTCTGGACCCCTGTCTAGTGGGAGTCATGAATACATACAGAACTTATTGTGCAGGAACAGCACTAGACAAAGTGTTATCATGAATGCATACAGAGCTCATTGTGCAGGAACGCCCCTATGCCATGTATTACCATGAATGCATACACAGCTTTTTGTACAGAAAGTTCACTGTCCCATGTGTTATCATGAATGCATACAGAGCTTATTGTGCAGGAACACCACTATACAAAGTGTTATCATGAATACATACAGAACTTATTGTGCAGGAACAGCACTATACAAAGTGTTATCATGAATACATACAGAGTTTATCGTGCAGGAACACCTGTGTCCCATGAATTAGCACGAATACATACAGAGCTTATTGTGCAGGAACACCACTATCCCAGGTGTTCTCATGAATGCATACAGAACTTATTGTGCAGGAACAGCACTATACAAAGTGTTATCATGAATACATACAGAGCTCATTGTGCAGGAACACCAGTATCCCATGAGTTAGCATGAATACATGCAGAGATTATTGTGCAGGAACACCACTATCCCATGTGTTCTCATGAATGCATACAGAGCTCATTGTGCAGGAATGCCCTTATGCAATGTATTACCATGAATACATACACATCTTTTTGTACAGGAAGTCCACTATCCCATGTGTTATCATGAATGCATACAGATCTTATTGTGCAGGAACACCACTATGCCATGTGTTACCATGAATATATACACAGCTTTTCATACATGAAATCCACTATCTCATGTATTATCATGAATTCATACAGAGCTTATTGTGCAGGAACACCACTATCCCAGGTCTTCTCATGAATGCATACAGAACTTATTGTGCAGGAACAGCTCTATACAAAGTGTTATCATGAATACATACAGAGCTCATTGTGCAGGAACACCAGTATCCCATGAGTTAGCATGAATACATACAGAGATTATTATGCAGGAACACCACTATCCCATGTGTTCTCATGAATGCATACAGAGCTCATTGCGCAGGAACGCCCTTATGCAATGTGTTACCATGAATATATACACAGCTTTTCATACATGAAGTCCACTATCTCATGTATTATCATGAATACATACAGAGCTTATTGTGCAGGAACACCAGTAGCCCATGAGTTATCATGAATGCATACAGAGTTTATTGTGCAGGAACACCATTATCCCATGTGTTATTATGAATAACTACAGAGCTTACCATGCAGGGACACCAATTTCTCATAGGTTATCATGAATACATACAGAGTTTATCTTGCAGGGACACCAGTATCCCATGTGTTATCGTAAATACATACAGAGCTTATTATGCAGAAACACCACTATCCCATGTGTTATCATGAATACAAATACATCGAAAGCATATTGTGCAGATACACCACTATCCCATGTCCTATTATGAATACATACAGAGCTTATTGTGCAGGAACCCCAGTATCCCATGTGTTATCATGAATGCATACAGAGCTTATTGTACAGAAACACCACTATCCCAAGTGTTATCGTGAATACATAAAGAGCTTATTGTGCAGGAACACCAATATCTCATGTGCTATCATGAATATATACAGAGCTTATTGTGCAGGAACGCCACTATCCTATGTGTTCTAATGAATACATGCATTGTTCATTTCTCATGGTCCCGTCTCCTTTCCCAGCCCTTCAGTACTTGCTTTTAACAGCCACTCCATCACCTCCTAAGGCATACTGCAACACTGTTGCTAGTATGCTGAATTACACTGATATGCCATGCCTTACTGAGGTCATCAAATTCAGTCATGAAATGCTGCTTAAAGGTCTATCAGTGTCGAATAGCAGCTGTACTCAGTGTAAATTCAGTATGCAGAGTGGTGTGGTAGGACAATGTGCTATAGTTATGCATACAATAGGGGATCATTTAGTAGAAGGGCCCACTGAAACATGCCACCCTCCTCTAAAACAAGATGCAGGAAACAAGCTGGGGATATTAGTTTATACCACAATGGATCTGGTGGGAAGTGGGCCCTCAAGAAGTTGCTGTATTAAGTGACATTATGACATGCACCTCACTCTCATGTAGTGCTTCAATTGTTTTTTTTTTTTAATTTGGAGAAAAGCATAGCATGGCACAATGGACTGCTCACAGCACTAGGATGATGATGATGACAGGATATGATAAAGCAAAACAGTAGGTAAAAGTAAATGAAAATGATATCAGAGCATTGACATCTTCGGTGAGATTAAAATAATCTTTGAGTCCTAAAGGATTTATATATGCCTTTTGTGTTGCCATTGTATGGTGCAGCTAAGTAGTATAAATACATGAGAAATCCATAAAACTCCCATAAGCCTTTGTTCAGAGTCCATTTTTAGATTACACTCTTGACTAAAGTGTGCTTTTCATGTCCTATTGTTTCACTTTAGATTATAGGGGAGGATCTAGTATAAAGGTTAAAGTCTTCACCTCATAGACACAAAGTACAGGGTTTAATCCTGACCTCAGGTTACTGCAAAGTGCCTCACTTTAGTTCTAACATACCGCAAAATGTTTAAAATGGCTATGTAGTATATTTTGACTAATGCCACTTCAGGATTTCTGGCTGTCACTGTACAATAATAACTTTATGTCACTTTGTGAGTCTAGTCAATCTGTAATCTGGAGAATGAAGAGCTTTAGATATGAGAAAGACAGTACAGTGGTTCTGCTTTTCAGCCTTCTGACTTGCAGCACCAGAAATCAGACTTCAGTTCTGACGTCCAGTTACAATCTGAGTAGAGTCTGCATGTTCTCCCATTGTCTCTGAGCTACACTTCTGTGTCCATATATTTTATTTACCCTTGTCCTTGTGACCTGAGTCATGGCTGAAAAAGTTCCACGACAAACACTATTATGTAATAGCTGCACAAATTCTAAAGCCAGTCCATTGCCACAGATCCATGGTGTCTGTGTTGGCAGTGACCAGACATTGATTAGTGGCTTAGATAATATATGGTCAACCAGGTAGTAAAGAATGTGTGGCCAATGACTGCTCACCTTTCCTGTTGAATCTCTGGGGCAGTGTCTCTTCACGGGTGACTCTTAGTGATGCTGGGAGCCAGGTCATGAGATGCATGCTGTTGAGAAGAGCATGGCAGGATGCCTATGACACTGCCATGGAGGAAGTGTGCATGCTTAAATGCTACATGGGCCCACTGTATGACGTGTGTATGATCTTAGAATGAGTAGTCAGGCAGAAAAGCTATTGCAAAGTAAATAGTGCTGACTAACAGAACTATATGTACAATGACAATACAACACAGTGACATTATTGTGTCAATATTAGGCAAAGGAAAAATAAGTACTTTCAGAAGTGACCAGGCCCACTGGCTAATTGTAGTAAAACACTCAAAGACTGTAGAATGAAGCAACACAATAACACACAATGTAGTTTTAGCTTGCATGACTTGTAGTTTCTAGTTATGACTGCCATTCTGGTTAAATGTCTTTAAATACTTTGAAAATAGAGAAACATATCCCAGCATCACAATATGATTTTGATTTTAAATTTTAATTGGTAGCTTTCTGAGGTATAATGCTAACTGGTAAAATTTTACCCCATTATCTGATAACCTTATCCATTGTCAGGCTTTGTTATTTCCAAAGAACTAAACAATAAATGCTAGAAAAGAGAAAAACATAAGAAACTACAGGACAGAAAAAAAAGGAATTGGGGCTGCTTTATCTGCAACAATAAACCACAAGGAGCAGAGTAAAAGGCATCATATCAGGCCAACAAAATGTGGAGGTATATCACCAAATGCATAGACTCCAGGGGCAAGTAGGTAGTTTTCCACCTTTGTGGGTTACTGGTGAGGCCTAGTCTAGAATATTTGATGCAGTTTTGGAGATCCTACAGAGAAAAGAAAAAAAAATGCTAAAGAAATATATAGGAGAGACTATTAAGATGTTAGCCTAGTACACACCTATGAACCCGAAGAGTGAAAGGCTAGTGAAGCTGAGAATGACTTTCACAGAAGAAAGAAAGGATATTATTTTAGTCCATCAAATTCTTTAGAGATATTGTTAAAGTTGTGAAATGAAGGTGAAAGGTATGGGTAGGAGAAGTTAACAGTTTCAAATTTAAGGGTCAACCTTCAATTTAGATATGATAAAATATTATTTCACTGTGAGAGTGGTGGACAGATGGAAAAAAGGCAATAAGCTTTAGGTAGTTCAGATATTATCCAGATACTTCCTTATTTTTCTTATACCACTCTGCATAGGTTCTAGATTAACTGTGGGCAAATTATACGCAAGACACTGAAACAGATTTATAAGTTCACAGATGAGTATTAGGCTAACTGCTCTTGTGGGCCATTTTAAGCCTAGCTAATTAGCCCCAAGAGAATCAAATGCTGCACCTTGTATCTATAAGGTAAACAGCTTAACCATTATGTCATCCCTAATCTTTTAAAAAGGACAGGTATAACAGAAAAATGGTGGAGAGGGCCAGGAAGGAAGCAGCTTGAGATGTTGACATCATTTATCAGCCATCTTTTGCCTGCTTAAACAAATATATATATATATATATATATATATATATATATATATATATATATACATACATATACATATACATACACACATACACACACACACACACACACACGCACACATAATGTATGCTTCTGCAAAGAAAGGTCAAAACTCAACAGAGAGAATCACTAATGGTAAAAAAAAACAAAACCTCCCCCAGAAAAACAGAATCACAAAGCACTGAAACACCCCTTAGAGTGAGTCACGAAATACTTCTCTCATACAAATAAAACTCTACATCATTAATCGCCAGTTACAAAACTGAGATCAAGTGTCACCTTGGTAGTTGTACTGATAGGAAGAGGTTTTTAGTAACATAATGTATAGGGTTAGAGTTATCACTCAAAAGTAAGGTGCTGCAGGGTGGGTGAAGATTTTATTATACATTTCACTACACTGAATACTTTCTGTCATTTGTGATTCAGTGAAATGGGTTTTCAGTCAAATGAGGGTTTAGTCCTTTGTGTTCAGTATTTTGCATTTCAGTCAAATGAGATTTTGATCAAATAATAGGAATTCATATAAACATACATGTGTGTGTGTGTGTGTGTGTGTGTGTGTGTGTGTGTGTGTGTGTGTGTGTGTGTGTGTGTGTGTGTGTGTGTGTGTGTGTGTATATATATATAAATAAATAAATAGATACAGCTATATGAATGTGTATGATATATATGCACATAGTTTATGTGTGTTGATGCACATATATATGTGTGCTAGTATGCCTGTGTGTACATATATATGTGTATGCATATAGGTTCATAGGTTCATAGGTTCATACTAGGCTATCTGCCCAAGGGCATTTATAAGCCTAGCCCATAGTTATGTGGCTTTCGCCACCCCTTTAGTTTGAATAAAAACTATGCCTATCATTTTTCTGTGCCTCTGTCAAGCAGTGACACTGAAGTAATCCCTGGGGTATATCTGCGATCTCCCATCCATTGGTCAAGATTCCTCTTGAACAAGGCCAGCGAGGTGCTCTGCCTCACATGTACCGGGATTTTGTTCCACAGCATAGGGAGTCTCTGGGTGATTAATCTGTCCCTCCAGCACGTTCTATTTATAACCGTGTCAAGGTTTAAGTCTCCCGCCCTTGTGGTTCTGAGGGATCTAGATTTTTTGAGGTGAAGCATATTCATCAAATCTGGGTTTGACATGGCCTTATATGTCAGGCACAGGTCACCTCTGAACAAGCGGTATGAGACTGAATAAAGCTGGAGTTCTTTCAGTCGGGCAGCACAAGACATATTTTTGAGACCCTTTATCCTTTTGGTGAGGAACTTTTGGGGCCTTTCAAGCTGCATCAGGTGTCTGGTCAGATACATTCTGAGCGGGGCATTGTACTCAATCATAGGTCTAATGAGTGATGAGTACAGGGGGACGATGACCTCCCTTGATCTAGATGTGAATCCCTTCATGATCAGGTGGGCGATATAGAAGGTTTTCCTAACTACTTTAGCAACATGAGTGTCAAAGCGAAGACTACTGTCAACTTGGGTCCCCAGATCCCTGATGACTTTTCTGTGCTCAGTGGATTGTCACCTATATGGTAGCTAGGGGTAACCTTGTTTTTCCCGAAGGGTATGACTATGCATTTTTGGCGTTTAACTTCAGGCCATGGCTCTGGCACCAGTTATCCGTTTCTGTGAGGCCCTTCTGGAGGATATCTGTGTCAGATGTGTTTTCGACTATGGCGCCCAGTTTGCAGTCATCTGCAAACTTTGTCAGCCATAACCCTCCTGTGTTTGCTTGTACTTCAGAAAAGTAGATGCCGAACAAGAGTGGACCCAGGACTGAGCCCTGTGGGACACCACTTGTGACAGGCTTTGAGTCTGACATGGCTCCAGCAACTCTGACCCTGTGGGTTCTGTCGCTTAGCCAGTTTGCAACCCATCTTGTGATGTATGGGTTTACATTCAAGCTGATGAGTTTTTCGATGATACCTGAGTGGGGTATTGTGTCGAAGGCCTTTGCCAGGTCGAGGTAGGCTGTATGGACTGCCTTTCCCTCATCAATGGCCTTGGTGACTGTCTCGAAAAAGTCAACCAAGTTTAAGAGGCAGGATCTGCCTTTGACAAAGCCAAACTGGGTTGGATCCAAAGTCTGCAAGTTCCCTATGTCTTTATTTAATGATCCTCTCCATGGCTTTGCAGATAAGGCTTGTCAAGCTAATGGGGCAGTAATTTCCAGGGTCTGTGGAGGCACCGCCCTTATGAAGTGGGACCACGGTCGCCGTGCGCCACTCCTTGGGTACGTATCCTGAGGTGAGGCTAAGATTAAACAGCTGTCCTAACTGTGGGTTTAATTCCTCATTGAGTTCATGAAGCACACAGCCGGGGACACCATCCGGTCCCATGGATGCTGTGTTTTTTGCCTTAGTGAGGGCAGTTCTCACCTGGGCGTTGGAGATGTTTGGGGGGCTACAATCCTCTGGAATAGATATCTCTCCTTTTGGGGGGGGGGAGAAGTTTGCACTGAACCTGTCAGCCAGTATGTTAGCAATGTGTATAGGTTCAGTAATTTTCACATCATTTTGAACTAATTCTGAGCACATCTGGGAGTTTCCTCCTAGGTTTCTAACATAGCTAAAGAAGGCCTTATGATTGTCTTTAGAGTCCTTGGTGATTTTTCTCTCAAAATTTGCCTTTGATGATTTTATGAGAGCTCTTAGTTTTTTACTTATAATGATCAAAGGTGTCTTACCTTTCAAGGATTTTGCTCTATCTTATAGTAGCTTCCTCCTTTTGTTGTAGAGCTTATTTATGGCTGGGGTCCACCAGACTGGACGCTTGCCTTTGGTACAGAGAGTCTTGGTTTTGTTTGGGATTGCCTGATCCATGCAGTCCTGTAGGTGCTGGTAGAAGGCATTTGTAAGTGATTCAGCGGTTTGAGTAATGTTTACCACTGGCTCAGGGGCCTTAAAGGAGACCACACTAGTTTTTAGAAGTGTGAAATCGGCTTTTGAGAAGTTTTTCACTGTGGTCTTCTTAGTTTCAGGTGGGGTGGGATGAGGACCTCCAGCGAGATTAGTTTATGATCTGATCTCACCAGTGAGGGGTATACTTCGGTGTTGAACATTTTGATCCCATGTTCGTGATGATGAGATCAAGTATGTTTTCACCTCTTGTGGGGATGGTGACTAGTTGTTCCATGGCATTTGAGTTTATGAACTCCAGGAATCTTTGGGTTAGAGTGTTCGGGCTTGAGTAGTGTTCCCAGTCTATATTAGGGTAGTTGAAGTCACCTAGTATGATGGTGTTTGGAGATACATTTATCCCCTCCAATGTTTTCAGGAAGGCCATGTGAGGTTCCTGAGTTTGAGAGGGTGGCCTGTAACATGCTACAAATTGCAGAGCAGTCTTGCCTATGGTTAATTGCACCTGGATGGTCTTCGATGCATCGTGCGTTGCCACCAACCTTGAGGTGTGGGTGTCCTTGTATGTGGAATGTATATTGGCTGTATATATATGTATGTGAGCAAATGTGTATGTCTCTGTGTCTATGTATGGATGCTTGTATCTTCTATGACCTGCATTCAGAAATTGGTCAGGTTGGTCAATTTGTACGATGGAAAAAATCTCAGATTTAAAGATGTGGTAAAGATGCACACTAAAACAACTCTTAATAGAGCACTACCGTGTCTTTGAATCAAACACTGCACTGTCAGTCCTGACATGCTAGTGTTGTGCCTATCATCCCATGCAAGCATAGACATCCCTATAAAAGCAAGGACGCACACATGCACACACACAGGCGCACACACTCACACACACACACACACACACACACACACACACACACACACACACACACACACACACACACGTATCCATAAATAAGCCCAAACATATTTGCTCACATTGTTGGAAACACTAACCCACAAACCTGCATGCATGCTTCAATTTACATGCACACATAAAAGCCTACATCCACTACTTAACCTCTGTATTGCAGCCACCATGTAGACAGAGACAGACACACAAATACATATCCATTTAGACACATTCATTCCACTATAGATATGCACACTTACGCATACAGATGCACACACACACACACACACACACACACACACACACACACACACACACACACACACACACACACACACACACACACACACACACACAAACACTTAAAACATGTTATACTTACCTGTAGCATGACTAATTCTTTAGATATGAGTGAGTGAATGGCAAGAAAATGTCACTTTTTCTTCCTAGAGAAACAACCTGGCATAGTTGTTCCCTGAATTGCTCTGTTAAATTAGTCTGGACTCAAGGCCATTTCTGGGGAGAAGGATGTAACTAATTGGCAGCATCCACTTCTCTGGACTGTAGCATTTGCATGTGGCTTCCTCAGTAAAACCACTCTCTATGCTTTTCAGCCAAGGCACAGGATACAATAAGTAAGAATTGTGAATTAATAAGTTTGTCCATAACCTTACCTATAAAACAGTAATATTAACACCTATAAATGTCAAACCAGAGATTTTTTAATCACTATTAGGTTTGGTTCCTTTATAAGATAATTATATATGCTGTTCCAGCTGCCAAGAGTGACTTTATTAAAAGCTATTCCCCCAGGCCAGGTATGAAGTGGGCCTTCTGCTCAGAAGAAGAGCACCTTGATCCGAGATTCTCAAAGGATAATGGTGCGAAGTAATACTTTTGCAAAAAGGTGAGGCACTGTTCCAGATGCAATAGTCTGAATGTCTGGGTATTTAAAATTAAGTAGCCTGGAATATAATATGTAGACTGTTTACTCTTTTCAAGGATAGGCAATGATGCTACCTAGTATCTGTAAGGGTAGAAAAATGAAAAAAATGAAATTGGTGGGCTTTTCAAGCCTCAGGAAGTAACACACCATCTGCATACATAATTATTCTCTGGTTTGGTAAATCTAGTATTATACCATTAGGAGTAGTTTGCAGTAGGATGGCACTGCCATAAGAGTTTAAGGTGGACAGTGGCAGTGAGGATTCAAGTCATCATTAGGAGAGGTTTGCAGTAGGATGGCACTGCCATAAGAGTTTAAGGAAGGCAGTGGCAGTGAGGATTCAAGTCATCATTAGGAGAGGTTTGCAGTAGGATGGCACTGCCATAAGAGTTTAAGGAAGGCAGTGGCAGTGGCAGTGAGGATTCAAGTCATCATTAGGAGAGGTTTGCAATAGAATGGCACTGACATAACAGTTTAAGGCAGCTAGTAATAGTGAGGATTCAAGTCATCATTAGGAGACATTTGCAGTAGGATGGCATTGCCATAAGAGTTTAGTGGCAATGAGGATTCAAGTCTAGCACTTAGTGTCTTATGCCCTTCTTGTGTCAGCTGTTAGGTATCCAGCGCAGCATACCTTCACCTGATAACTTTATCTATAGTAGTTTTTGATGTGCAGCTTGACAACAAGGTTGGGTGTGAACCGCAAGCCCAGATATTTTGAGCTGTAAATAAATTTGTATCTTAGAAGAACTGACATTTCTCAATGGCTTAGTATTTTAGCAATTTCTGCCAGTGACCAAACAGCAATGACACCATACTGGTGTGGTTTAAGATACAATTATTAGTAAGCACCCAGAAGTATATCACACTAAAGTCATATTATATGCCTGTGCACTAAAAGAGGACATTTTGTCCTAGAGGTAATTGAAATTGTGAAAAAGTAAGCTCAAGTTCATTCATAAAAATGGAAAAAGATAACAACAGCTAAAACTGAACTTTATGGTAACCCAGCCCTCGATTTCCAATGATCAGAATGTGACTCCCCCACCTAATGGTGAAGCTTTGAATTTGTAGGCAGTTGGTGAACCAAAGGAAAAGTCATTCCTCAAATGTATGCCTCTTTAGCTTTTCTGGTATTAGGATGTGATCTCTAGTTTTGAATACAGTGAATAAAACTACACATATTACAGTGGTAAGGTGATATCTTTCCATATGTGTTTATATAATGTCAATCACATTTTATTTGATTTCATTTGCATTTGTTAACTGTGATTGTTCAACTGGGCATGAGAAAACCCTTTTTCAGCAGAGGCCCGGGGAGACAAGCTCTACATGGCATACAACAATATATGATATAAGCTTTATATGACTAATAGCAGCAGTAATATGTAGTAAGAATATAAAGTCTACATATGTAAACAAAAGCCCTTACATATAAAATTCACTTCTTTATACACACACACACACACACACACACACACACACATATATATATATATATATATATATATATATATATAAATATATATCTCGAGATATATATATATATATATATATATATATATATATATATATATATATATATATATATATATATATATGTGTGTGTGTGTGTGTCTACTTCTAATAATAGAAATTCCACTTACCTGAAACTTACTTTAATTAGACGACAGCACTGAACATTGAATAAACTGAACATTTACATTAGTGGATTTTTAGCAAGTAATGGAGGCACTTATGACTGCAGCAACAAGGAGTTTATGATAAACTGGTAGGAATACAGAAACACTGGAGGTACAGCATTCAAGTAACAGTGCTCAGAATTAACATGCTCAACTACAGCAATACAGGAGCAATGAAATACTGGACTAGCAAATGATAGCAGCCTTGTACAACCACATGCAGCTTTCATCAAAACAGCTATGATGAAATCCTAAATGAACAAGCTAGCCAATGGCTAAGTAGCCTGAAAGGTTGTCTTAATCACTCTAATGGTGAGTACTGAAAAACATTAACCTTTTACTGTGCAGCATGACCTAGCTCTCCAAGGACACACACATGCAAAATAGGTATTAGATTAAAAAAAATGAAAATTGAATCAGCCAGTCAGTATACAATTTGCTTCTAGGTTGCATTAATCTTTCTCAAAATAATCAATAGCAGTGTTCCAAAATGGCTGCCAAACACTGCCAAAATAAGTTAAGCCCAATTAACAATATGTACCGAAATCAGCAGAAAAAACCCAAACAACCTGTTGTCTCAAATTTTAAATGATAATTTAAGTAATTAAAACACACTTGAAGAAATGAATCAAATCGAGTAACAGTTCTGGTTCCAGCAACAGCTCAGGTGCATAGCTCAAAGCCTTCCAGTCCAAAGGAGCAATTTAATGAAAGGAAAACTGCTCCTCAAATCTTTTCACCAGGATTACATTAGTGGACAATGTTACTGCCAGCATATGAGTTTAATACTGTGTACTGGTCAGGAAATTGTCAAGCTAGTGCTGCTGCATTGAGCAGGGTAACCGTTCTGGAAAAGCTCACAGATACAAAAACCACTAATCAAGTACGGATGATAGAGGCCATGAACAGTATGCTAGAGTAGTGCATACAAAGCAAGTTGGACACTGTTCTGCCAAGGCTAATTCTGTTACAAGTTCATGAGTATGTGTTTGAAGGCTGGCTTGTGCTAAACAGGACAAGATTTATGTTTTATTATTCTAGAAAGAATAAGGAAATGCAATGGACAGTAGTAGTCATAAATAAATCGTTAATAATAAACAATATCCCAGGAATATTGCTGTGGAAAACTGCTTCCCTGAGGGGAAAAAAACACACTTGTAACAATTGTTGTACTAAGTGGGTTGCATGCTTTCCAAAAGCAAAGCATTCTATGCAATCTTATCTGAATCTGCCCATTCAGTTCCTGCTGGTAGCTATTTGTAAACATGTGGAGCTAATTAGAAATAACTTCCTGTCAGAATTTCATGGACAAATTCCCATAAACACCAGTGGTATGCTTTGCTGTTGTAAAACATAATAACCATAGTGGTTAACACCAGCACAATTCTCCACTTTAAGCCTGGTTGTTTTATTAGGAATGCTTTTACAGATAGCAGCAAATTTTACACATTTATACTCAAAGATAAGATTAGGATTGCTTGTCAGTATGCACTTACTGTGAATGCCTTCAGTACAAATGACAATGACTATGAAAATGCATTCAAACTTGGATTTATCTATGAGGCAAAGCTACTTTTCCTAATGTGTTGTATCATCAAAGGTTATTATTAAGTAAGAATAAAGTATGCACAATCCCTGTAAAAGTGGTGTGGGGGCTTTGACAAACGTGTAAAGTATAACTCTGAGTTCTGTTTCAAATTTATTTTTTTAATTCAGGAAACCTGAACTTACATCTTTTACATCCAAACAACATAAACATTTTAATGAATTATGGACTACTTTTGCCCACAGCACTCTAATTGTCACAAATGGGCGGGTACTAAGCACATCTAAAGCCACAATTCATCACAAATGTGTTTTATTCTACAAAGAAATGTTTCAAGCTCATCCTCAAATCTTCTGAAAGAAAGGCTTGCTCTAATGACTATATGCTAATTTGTACTTGTTAACCACGTGAGCACTGACTCACATGGATCTTTTTCAAACTTAGCCCAGGAACACTATATGGTTAAGTGACTGATTCTGACTCACACAATCAGCCAAAGATGGCTGAGGGATGCAAACCCTGGATTACAGGAAGAAATTAATTACAAGCTCATAGCCTAAATCCTCTGCATTAACTGCATAATATATATGTGGTAGCTGGCCATGGAAAAGGAAATGAAGATCTGTAACAAGTAAACACTAAATCACTACCAAATGCAAATTGCCTGGAAACTCATGCCCTGGGATTCAAAAAAAGTTAATCTAAGTAGGAAACTGTACCATGAGCAGCTAATCCCTTGAGGTAACCATTTTCAATTCAAAGTTTACTGTTCTGCTCTGATTCTCCATGAGCAGAAGCATCAGAGTGGAGTGCAGTCTGACCAGCCATGATATATGTTAATGAGAGAATCTAGGGGGTAGATAAGACTAATTAACCACATGCTCTCCCCAGAAATGCCCCTGGTTACTGAGTTACACTACCAAGTGCTTCAGAGAGTCACTTGGCTGCATAATTACCACTACTGTACAAGGAATTTAACTCACCCATTAAAGTCAATGGAAGTTGGCAGGCTGCAGGTAAGTGTGGCAATGTTTAGTGGAGACATAGTGAGTAAGTATGTGCATATTAGCAGGGCTATGATTGTATATGGATGACTGTGTGTGTGTGTGTGTGTGTGTGTGTGTGTGTGTGTGTGTGTGTGTGTGTGTGTGTGTGTGTGTGTGTGTGTCTGTGAGACTGTGGGGTGGGGGTGGTGGTGCCTGTCCTGCCTTTGAACATTGTTGCTCAAGAATTCTGGACAGAGCCAAAAACAATGGGATTTCAAAATGGCGAAAATCATGTATAATTTTAAAATATTACTATAAGTCACTTAAAAAGTTATTAGAACAAGAGGTGTTGCATCAACTTACAATTCCTAAACAATAAGTGTGAAACTTGAATGTCTGGCATTATTGACTGACTGACTGTAATATGCAGTGCTTTACCAGAAAAATCTAGACTTTATGAAAAAAAAATATATATATATATATATATGTATATATATATATATATATATATATATATATATATATATATATATAGTTAAATTAGTGATGTTCTGCAAAAGGTATGGTGAGTGGTGTGACAAAGCAATTAATTGGCTGACAGAGGAAACTACTCCTGCAATGTGAATTTGAGTGGGAAAAACATGTGATACAGAGACATGCAAATTAGTTAATAATGAGGGCTTCCTTACTGTGAGGGTAATTCAGTATAGCTTACATAGAGCTAATCTCTATGTAAGCATAGTGCCGTGGCCTGAACACGGAGTAGGGGCTATAATGCAGTGTTGTAGGCAGAAGAGGCAGCTGACATGAAAAGGGGGTGTGTCATGCTTGGTGTAAATACATTGGAGCTTACAAACCCTTCACTGTTCATAGACACTGAAAAGAGGATTTGTGAATGGAATGGAATGCAGGGTGTGTGTGACAGGAACTGTAATATACCCCCTGCATTGTGAAAGTGCCGTACAGCACTTTACATTAAAATAGTGTCCTCGGACACACACCTCTGAACCTCTTAGAGCAAGATGTCCGGACAAACGCAATACTAAAATTGGGGCAAAAGGCCAGAAATAGGGATAGTGTTTAAATATTGCTCTTACAAACTTAGAAAGATGATGAATGACAGGTTGTGATATATATATAGTTAAAATTATTGTATTTTTTCCACTGTATTTGTATCATGAAAGAGCTATATAGAAATGTATAGTTGAAATCTTTATTGCTGACTTAGCTTAGTGGTTAGTGTTATGGTTTTGTATGCAGTAGTTCATAGTTTGAATGCCAAGACAGGCAATTCAGCTTTTACATGAGAAATCATTGTTAAATATATATTTTTTAATTTAATGATATAGTAATTGATAATTGTTAACCAGGGTAGTGTAACTGGTCCACATTTCCAGTGTCAGTGAATATATGATGTGAACTCACCACATAAACACAAGTGTCCCATACAGTACAGTCACACCCCAAAGTAATGTAATCAAAGCACATAGGAGGATGTCATGCAATGTAAAACATATGCGCTTAATAATATGTCAGCAATCAGTAATTAATGCCCAATTCATACATTTATTTAAATGAAAACTGAGCAATGCTTAGCCATTCTTAGCTGGTTTGAGCATTGCTTAGAAGTATAATTCTAAGCAGCATCCAGCCTAGCTAAGCAGATTTGTGCACCGCTAAGCACTGCTCAGCATTTCTGAAACTAGATAAACATAGCTAAGCAAGGGTGTGTGTCTGAGGCTGCTTAGCTACACTTACCTGGTTTCAGAAATGCTGAATGTGCTCGTGTCCAGGGAAGGGCCCTTTGTATTTAGCAATGTTCACATGAGCTGAAACAGTTTTAAAGGCTTAAAACTGGAGGAATTGAGGGAAAAAGGAAATAGTAGACAAAAGGCAATCAACTATAACTGAATAATAAGGCCTCTGCCACTCATAGTGGCCCATTCAAACCCCTCAATAATGTAACTGGCAGGTGGAATGTATCATAGTCAGCCAACCACACAGATAGAATCTGCAGCACACCAGTTACACACTTGGGAATTTTAACTGACAAAATGATATGGGGCTGCTGCTGCTTTGCTACATCTCTATGTGCTAGAGACTGAGGGCGGTGATGACGATAATGCTGGCAACCAGCCCAGACTGAGGAGGAGAAGAATGTTCAGACCCAGGGTAACCTGTCAGGGGCTACATGAGCAGGAGATAGTACCTACAGTAAGAGCTATACACACTGTCCAGAACAAATATATGTTACTGCAGGAATGGTGGATGGTGGAGGGACAGAGGGCCACACATATGGATAGTACACAGCTCTAAGTAATGTACATGGTGCCTAGTACAACAGCAGGGTGGGAGAGGTCAGTGTACTGCCAGGATATAAAGGCTACCATGTTACTGTGCCAGTACTGACAAGTCAATGGGCATCATCCATACCCCTGGAATTATAGGGATTCACAGAATGTCCACACCTATGCCTCCTATATCTGTTCTGCTTGTCATAACTTTGCATTTGCCTGACAAACTATCTGTAAACAAAATCGAGTGATGTGAAAACATCAATGACAGTTGAGATGCAGACCTCATGCCCATAAGAAAAGGAAAGCTAATACAAAAACCTTCTACCCATTGTCTACATTTGGAGCAGAAATATTAAGACCCTTATCCACATGTCTGGGCCTGTGTACAACTGTCATCTATGTGCCTGTCCAGATGTGCGTCTGTAAGAGTTGTACAGCTATGGGCAACATGTAGTCTTATAGTAAAAGTACAACACAAACCTTCTGAGGACCACAGCA
>NC_056739.1:499186075-499226910 GCF_019279795.1 Protopterus annectens
ACACATCATGGTTCACAGCTACAGAAAGCACCCAGCCTTACCTGGTCAAACATTCTGACATAGATTCAGAAAATAAAGGGGAAGCCGGTAATGGCATGGGATATGGTGTTTCCATAAATATGAGACACATAAACACCTCCACATTGTACAGCCAGTAAGATGCATTGGGAACACTGCATGGTAGTTCACCACTGACAGCACACACCTATGCAGATGACAGCTAGCTGCTGGCCACCACATGTGACCAGTAATCCCATTCTGCCTATATGGACATCATCAACTGTATTAGGAGTTGTGTCTGTACCCTGAACCTGGGTCACTTCAATTACTGCAACATGCATTGTAAGGCATACTCATGATAGCACACAACTGCCTGGACAGATGTCATCAGTCCAATTGCAAACACTTCATTGCAGCCAGAGGCTACCCCCATATGAGTTGAAGGTGTAGCACAGTTGACAATACACAACAGAGGTTATGCTGCAGCATACCTACTGTGTCATCATCTATGACAACACTAACATCAAGCGGTCACATTTGCACTCACCATCTCCCACAATACCCATCTAGCTATGGTCAGCCATACATACATCTCCAATGTGTAGTACATCCTCCTGGGGGGGTGTATACACAACCACACAGCCCCCAACACCTCATCAAAGATGGGCAACAATAGGCACACACACACACACATAAGCACTATATGTGCATTTCTATAGATGCATGTAGTATACTATACACTACACTACAGTCATACATCTTCATCTGCTAGGATATGTACACCTGTCTGGTGGACATCTGCAATACATACTGTCCATAACAGGGATAACATACACAAAGTAGGGGCAGTTGCCCATTCTGGAGCAATGTCTCCATAGTGTGTACATGAGAATGAGATCAGTACCGATCACCTGCACCACAAACAATCAGCTTACTTTGTCTACATCCATTATGGACAGTCCTCTCCCCTAGTGCACATATGTCTGCAACAGCACATGGTGCACCTGCATTTGCTCACTTGTGGTGGTCATGGACATCAGCTATACCAGTGCTGTTGGTATGGCATACTAGATGGCTGATACAGTCAGTGTAGGCACCACCCTCTCTCTCGTAAACATCAGTACATCAGGATGTCCACACAAACTCACCCATCTCCTAAATGTGGGGAACAGTTTACCACTGTTAGCTGAATGTCATGGTATACATCTGCCATAGGGCACAACCACATCACAGGGTGCATCCTGCATGGCCCAACTCATAACCTTGTAAAACCATAGGGTACTGTATTCAAAGGAGGGCTGCCCACTGCCATTGTCCCAGACATTTGATGGATGAGTACTGTCACCCCCCAGAGTATGGTGTGGTGCCACTCAGTCACATGATATACCAAGCAGCTTAACTATGCTGTTCTACAAGGCCACGGCACAGTTTATATTGGAACTCATTAATCATGACATTGGTGACCTGCACACACTCCATCATGGACAGTTAGGCATTGTCCGGGAGGGGATCATATCTGTTACACTTTGTTGACCTGTATGACACAGTCACCATATGCATGGATGGGGGTGACTCTACAGATTGTCTACCTTGACCTGCACAAACCCTGTGACAGCATAACCCACCTACCCATTATAGATATAACACTTCCATGTATGCATCACATGATATGTTACCATAGGGGTATCACAGTGGTGCACAGACACGACCCACCTATGCCACATAGGAAAATCCTCCCCAAGCAGTTTACCCATATCTAGTAGAGTAACCTGTTATTCTGTGTACTGCCCTCTGTTATGTGTGATGTACAGTCCTGAGGTATAGGGAACACCCATTACCCCATGTCCAACCATGTCTGTGGATGATTGCATGCTGTGTGCCATCACTAGATTCTCTAATGATGTGGACATCTGCCTAGGAGGGTCTCACACAAATAGATGACTGTTAACAGACACATGGACTCAGGCCACATACCACAACATCCAGTGTGAACCCCTTTGAGGAGATTGACATCCACACATATTATCACATTACTAAATACATCCTAGGCATTGGTTTGGTCATGAGGGATATGTGGACATAGGTGTTTGGCACCAAGACTTATCACTACAAGGTTGCATCTCTTGTAAGGTAATGTTGCTACATGGCCCAAGACATACATATGGGCATGCCATCAGGGGACATGGGGTGTAACCATCCTTGTATTCCCCCCAATAAGACCCTGTTTTGTCTATGATTCCATGTTTGTCAATCACATCACACAGCACATGTAGAAGCTGGGGACATCAATGAGTTTTCCCACCAGGCAATACCAAGGCCTCAAACATCTACCATAGAATGATAGCCTATAAGGCCAACAGTCTACCCAGCATCATACATAATCCACAGGGGTGAGCTCAGTGTGGCATGCAAGGCAATCAAAGAAACCACATTGATGGGAATACTGCACAGGTACAACTCATGCCCCAGTGTGTTAACACACACATACATGCCATCAACCTGGTGTGTGACAGCAACTGTGCTTGTTGGCAGCTCAGATGTATGTACCACACACTCACCCTGCTGTGGAATAGTCACCCTGTCCATATTAGGCAGGTTAGCTTTTAACACCATTGCAGGCGGAACCTGCATCAATGGATAGTTAACTCTACATCCACCCTTGGGATAGCACCTGTGTCCCTGTCGGACTGGGATAGCAGATACTAGCATGAATGCACATGGACTAACAGCCAGCCTAGGCTGTGTGACAGCAACTGTGCTTGTTAGCAGCTCAGATGTATGTACCACATGCTCACCCTGCTGTGGAATGGTCACCCTGTCCATATTAGGCAGGTTAGCTTTTAACACCATTGCAGACGGAAACTGCATCAATGGATAGTTAACTCTACATCCACCCTTGGGATAGCACCTGTGTCCCTGTCGGACTGGGATAGCAGATACTGGCATGAATGCACATGGACTAACAGCCAGCCTAGGCATAAGGGTGCTGAGGGCCCGTATGCCACGTAACCTCATATGGTACCAGGGATACCAGCTATGGCCAGGTGCTGTGACAGATTGTGTTGGTATGTGTCCACACCCATTACTGCCATCGACTGTTGTGTATCCCCTTTGAGCAATATTACAGTAGCATGTCATCTGGACTACTTCCAATAAATAGGTGAGTGCTACTACAGGTGCACGATGACATACTAGCAACATCTGTGCTACACAATAACAGAGGACACTACATATCTGGTGTGGAGTGTCCTCCTAGTAGGTGTCTGACATATTCTGTATCCATATGTCTGTGAAATGTGTACATGTGCCTGATAGATGTAAACCCCCTGCCAGACAAATGTGGACCTCTACACAGCAGTTGGACAAAATGTGACGATTGTCCCCAGTGTTCAGGGAATGTGAGTGTGACATGCCACACCCCCACAACATATCAATGGTACGTTAATATCTGCTACTTTAATCATTCCCTTATATTGTATGGCCCCTATGTGCCCACTGCTGCTGAGGCTGAGCCAGTGTCTCCCCAATACTACTGCCTATGACCTGGTGTCCTGCAGCAGGGAGTCACCAGGTATGCTAGCCATAGGTGTCAGGCAATGAGATACAGCTGTGGAAAACACAGGGACCTAGGAAGAGTAAATCAGGAATGTTCATGGACATCAGGACAATCCTTGAACTAAGCCTGTATGACATTCAGACACTGAGAGGGGTCACTGACAGTACATGATGTGATATGCCAGCAGTATCAACCACTACTTACTGTCACTATTGTTCTACAGGCATTCCAGTATCAGTGATATGTGAGCTGACCATTGCTGTGGTGACTCAGGGGCAGAGATGTGATATATGTCACTGCTGACAGAGCCATATGTGATGGCCAAAAGTGCTGGACAGCAGAATAACAGCAACATGTCATGACATTAAATGTTGTTGAAACCTACTTTTGAGATTCCTGTATCCCATGACTGTATCCCCATCTGCATTCAATTCCATGTGTAATTGTGTGGTATACCTGGTATACTGCTGCACTCCTTTTTGGAAGAAATCAAGTCGTGGTCTCCAAGGAAATGGCAGCTTGTCTTCAAGAAGGTTTCAGAGCTGTTTACCATAGGCAGCTGTTTGCCTTTTGTAAGTAATGCTCAGGAACAGGTGATTACCTGTGCAGCAATCAGTGACTCCCACTTGCTACTAGCATCCTGAACAGCTGGGTTGCATTATCATTACCCAATGGCATGGCAACACAGTGCTATAATTAAGGGTTTAATGTAGGTCTACCCCCTTTTCTTGGCCTATGATTAGCATATAATCAAGGTGTGGGAGGTACAGCATCATAAAGGGTATGTAGAGATACTGTCCAATGTATGGATTAATGTGTTATTTCCACAGTGCTTCACCATTGTTAACAGACCTTCAGATTCTGTAGCAGTGTACTGTTTAACAATGTGTGTTGGCATTAGTGAGCTGGCAGGCAGATGTGTATGTCATACATCCTTTCTATCTGGATCTACTTTTTAATTTGATAAAGTAATTTCACTCCCTCCTTATTGACTACATTTGCTAGTTTACCCCTAGGATCCAATTAAAATTAGCCTGAAAATTGGTGTAAAATTTAAAAAGAATAAAACAAATTAAAGTACAGCCAAAAACATTGCTTACATGCAATCATATAAACCAAACCAAAAGCCTAAGGTAACTCTCAGAGTCAGTGTTAGCCAAGCTACACTCCCCTCCCTGCCCCCAAATTCCACCCACCCCCACTAGTGCTAAATTTAAACCAGACTTTGTCACTCCCTTGCCACTCCTCTCCTGCTAAATGCCAATCAGCACCTCAGACATCATTGAGCAACTCTGCCCCCTTAACCCATTTCCTTCTCTCTCATTCTTCCACACCCTGTTAGCACAGTCAGCCATCAAATTTGGCCTGCCCCCTATCAAAATGCAAACAAGCAAAAAACCCTAATTACCCAAATGCCTATACTGTTTCTATTTTACCATCTCGCTGCCTATGAACAAACACTTGACCATGTTATTCACTACCCAAATGGTCAAACAGACACCCACGACTTCACACATAACACCAAACACTTTATCTTCCCCAGTACACCGAATATACCACCATCTATAAAATACCACCCCTGTACAACCACAAAACATAATCCAAAAGACAAAGACTATATAAAGTTTATAAACAAACTCCTAAAGCTCAGAATATCCTGTCACTATAACCTTATAACACATGGAGACATTCATCCCAACCCTGGCCCACTCACACCCAATAACCTCCACTCCCCTACCACAACCCCCACAGTCAAGCTACCCAAGAATACTCCCACTAGTTCCCTCCTAGCATTTCACCTAAATATTAGAAGTATTAACAATAAGATTACCAACCTACATGTCCTCCTAGCAACCCACTCCCCAGACATTATGTGTCTTATGGAAACCTGGCTAAAACCCAGTACTACTGACAATGAGATACTACCTCCAGGATACAATATTCACTGGTTAGACTGTGCTACAAGGAAAGGAGGTGGGATAGCAGTCCTTTACAAAAATACTCTGACCATTAATAGAGACACCATTCAACCTCCCCAATTCAATAATGCAAAACTCCTCATAACCAAGCTACAGATTAACCAAAACAAATACTTGACCATTGTCTATGCATACATTCCACCTGGCAACAACTTAAATACCCTAGAAGATCTCCTTTACTGGTTATCCACTACCTAGCCCCAAGAAACCATAGTTATTGGTGATTTTAACACCGACTGGCACCCCTGCTCATCTGACCCCCCCCACTCATATAAATTTATCTGGGTTTAAACAGACCATAACCTCTCCCACTAGGATAAACAAACCAACCAACAAGGAAAGTATCCTAGACTGGATCCTAGTTAATAACCATCCCCAACTGTACACAGCTGGTACTCTCCCTGATGACCTCAGCGACCATTGTCTAACCTATATCATAAAACATAAGGCAGGAAACCCTCACCAGCCCAAATATAAAACATTTAGAAACAGGAAACACTTTGATGCTGCTATATTCCAAAATGAATTAAAAGCAGCTGACTAGTCAAAACTAAAAAATCTAACATTAGAGGAGGCCATAGATCACTTTAACACTAAATTCCTAAGTATCCTTGATTCCCATGCTCCAGCACGTACAATAAAAACTAGATCAAATACAGCACCATGGCTCACAAAAGATACCAAAGCTAAAATCAAAACTAGAAACAGTGCCTGGGTCAGCTGGAGAACAACCAAAACCCCACTTGACCATCTAAAATATCGTCAAATCAGGAATGATACAAAAAAATCTATTTTACTGGATAAAAAAAGCTACTACCAAAATCTCCTACAAAAACACCACAACAACCCTCAAAAGTTCTGGGCAGGCTTAAATCAACTACTTTGTCCAGGTCACTCCAGCACCCCAACCCCCGGCTAACTACACCCATAGTTCCCCAGAGACCATAGCTAGTGCCTTTAATAACTTTTTCACTGAAACAATCCAATCCTTAGCAAATCAACTAACCCCCTCTAAAATAAACCACATGCCTAATCTACCTAATAATCACCCGGAATTTAGCTTCCAACCAATATCCACTAGTTTTATCAAAACACTTCTAAAAAAACTAAAACCTACCACCATCGCTGCTGACCTCCTCCCTGCAGAGTACCTACAAATAGCTGCAGATGCCATTGCATATCCCATATCTATCCTCATCAACAGAACCTTATCCAAAAATGTTATTCCCCTCCCTCTGGAAAATATCTCACATCATCCCACTCCATAAAGGTGGTAGCTCCACAGACATATCCAACTATAGACCCGTTGCCATTATTTCCCCACTAGCCAAAATAATGGAGAAATGTGTACACAAGCAACTAATGCAATACATTTCACAGAATAATTTACTATCTGACTCCCAGCATGGTTTCAGGCCATACCACAGCACCACCTCAGCCCTCCTTTCCTTTACTACTGCCATAAACCAAAACAGAAATAACAACAGGCTAACCTCTGCCCTCTTTCTTGACCTATCAAAAGCCTTTCACATGGTCAACCATGAACTTCTCATTCTTTCACTAAAATCTATTTCCCTCAACAAGCCTGCTATCCAGTGGTTCCAGTCCTACCTGACTGGTAGACAGCAGGCAGTACTACGGCAGGGCAAACTCTCCAGCCATTTACCTCTTACACTTGGTGTCCCTCAAGGGTCCATACTAGGTCCACTACTCTTCTCTATTTTTATCAACAACCTCCACACTGCTATCCCTAAAGCCACCTGCATTCAATACGCAGATGATTCCACTCTCATCTGCTCATCCACCTCCACATCCGACTTGCAAATCTTAACCCAAAATACATTTAACACTATCAAGAACTGGCTTACCAACTAACGCCTACTTCTGAACCCCAATAAAACTAAACTTCTACTCTTCTCTCACACTAGTAGATCCACCACACTTTCATTCTCTGTCACATCTAACAATGGTACCACTATTTCCCCAGATAATCACACCAAACTGCTAGGGGTTATAATAGACAATAATCTCAAATCCGACCTACACATCAACAAAACCATACAGACCATCAATAAGAAGAATAGAAAAAAGAAATTTTTAACCCCACTGGCTAGGACTGCAATCATCCGATCACACCTACTGTCTACTCTTTTATATGCCTCACCTGTACTCTCAAACCTCAACAAATCTGAACTAGGTAAGCTGTCCCATAGCTACAATCATATTGCCAGATTCGCCACTGGCTCCACCTATAGAACCCACTACTGCCAGAACCTTAAACAACTAGAGTGGCTAGAAATGCCCAGCTTAATTCAATTCAATCAACTCTTAATAGCGCACAACATTTTGTACCACCCTGAGGATACCCCCTCACTTAAAAATATTATTAAGCCATATTGCAACCTAAGATCCCTATGGTCAGCCAATAAACTACTGGTCCAAACCCACAAAGCTAATAACTCTGCTGGTGAATCCCTGTTTGCCAGCTTCATTGGCAAAACCTGGAATTCATTGCCAAACTATATAACCCTACAATCCTCCAAAAGTCTCTTAAAAAAAAACCTCAAACAGTATCTCAAAGTGAATTGGCTATGCCCATGTACCAACCCTGATTAAGTTATAAACGAAAAGCATATTCTGCAATTATCATAACTTGTAACTACATCACCAAGCTCTGCTTCCAATCTGATGTCTCTTACTTTTAATTGTCTGTCCATGAGAACTGTGAGCCTCTACTAGGGAACACTACTAACCCATTGTATATAATCATTTTATTTTTATAATTGTTTGCTAACTTCTGTGTAATCTATGTAAGTTTGTCTATGTGGAGCTTTTCTCCCCAGGCCTCCATTGAAAATGGACATGTATCCAGTCGGACTATCCCAGTAAACAAATGTAAAATAAATAGTAAATAAATGTGCATGCTGCTGAGGTTGATACTGGTGTATCAGCTGTGTATGTTTATAGGGAGAGACTGCAACACTTTCCCCTGTCACTTGAGAAATCCCCCACCAACACTTTATGTATGGTTGTGTTGTGGATGCCCTGATCTAGGTGTTTGGGAGGTATGTTAAGTCTGTAGCAGTTAGCCAGACAGACTGCTGCATGTCTAGCAAGCCGCAGCTGCTGAATTCTGGCCAGGACTCCTAATGGGGAGTGTGATGACAGTGGGAGACTACATGCTTTATATGTCAGTGAGGGAGTAGTGTCGGCTCTTGTGTCACAGCATGGCCATGGTGCGTGTACCCATAACAGTCCAGGTGTGGTATGAGCTTCTGGTACGTATGTTAAGTAGTGCCATCCAGTGAGTGGTAGGGGACATTTAGGACACATATACATATTTGTGACATGTATCCCACCTTCATGGCCTTTGATGTGCTCCCGTGAGTGGCAATGACTGTGTTATCAGCAACCATTTCTGCTGGACACTGCAGGGTTCATTTAATTCTATGTTGTATTGACAAGCATGTAAATGTTCTGCAACACACTGGACTGCGGGCCTGGACTGTGGGTGTCCTGATGTGAGACATGCTAGGAATGTAACAGATAGAACTACTAAGTTATTATTATGGGAGGAGTATTTGCAGGATATATGTACATGCATACTGTGTGTTACACAGGACTGGCATGGACATGTGTGTTTGGATGTCTATGGCATGTGACACTGCCCTGTCTGTCATGAGTTTGTAAGGTCAATTAGCACTGACCTGCCAGTACTTCAGCCCACAGAATAGGTTTGACGACAACCATGCCATAAGTAGGTGACACACCTGTGGACATTCTGCAACAGTCTGTGCAGTTGTCAGGTGTACCTGATATCGTAGGCATCCTGTATATCCATCAGCATTTATTTGACTGTGTACCAGGTCATGTCTGCATCACAGGCCCATGTAAGCTGTCATTTATGCCATTATATGTGGAAGTTGTGTCACTGGGAATTGGGTTGTTTTGGTACAAACACCGGTAGTTCCCTAGAGGTGTGATGTCCTACTGGTGTATTGCACTGAGCTTTGGTTCAGATGTTTCAGGTTTCTATATTTGGTGGAGGTGTATGTTATCCCTATTGTTACATCACTGTGACTTATGATATATGTACAGGAATGGGGGCAATTCCCTACAGCTTAGTTGTCATAGTGGTGTGTTTCTCTTACTCTGGTTCAGAGGGTCCTGGAGTTAATCCCTAGTAGGGGTGTAGTCGTTCCCCTAATGCTACATCATTGTACTGCACGCTATAATTTAAAAATGAACACTAAGCATCCACAGGTGATTTGACCTAGTGGTGCATTGCTCTGACTTTGATGCAGAGGGTCCTGGGTTCAATACTTGGTAGGGGGATGTTTTTTCCTTAATTTTACATGACTGCACTGCATGATATAGTTTAAAATAAACACTAAATGCACACAGCTGATTTGGCATATTGGTGCAGTGCTCTGTCTTTGGTGCAAGAGGGTCCTGGGCTTGAGATTTGCCAGGTCTGGTTATTTAGTTGCTGGCCTTAGCTTTGCATAGCAACTTAATTACTGCTTACACATATAGAACAGTATTGTAACTTATATTTCAGTAATTTTACATCATTCTTAGGTGCATCTATTTTATTATATCTCTTAAACTTGTGCATTTAACTACGTTATCTGTTCTGTAACTGTAATAGTTTTGGACACTTGTGTGTAATTGGGGCTTTTATACTCAGGTCTCTACTGCAAATGGGCTTCTGGTCAAGCTGGACTACCACAGTTAACACATTTTAATATATACAAAACAAATAAAAACATTTACAACATTTTCCTATAATGCGTAAAAAGCTGAATGGTCACGATTCGACCCTTGCACCTAATGTACAAGTGCCAGTGCCCTAACCATTCAGCCACTGAGGATCTGCTGTTAGACTGTTGTATATACCTTGTATTTAATTTAAACATTGCTGAGCACCACACCATGCTGTGCAAAACTGCTCAGCTATGCTTAAACTTGACCTTTTCCACGAACATTAAATGCATCCGGTTTATATTTTTTTATGTCTGGCACATGTTCCTTGCAAATGTCAATAACTACATCAGTAAATAAAAGTAACATTAATATAAAAATATAAAAATAACATTAATATAAACATGCTTTAGAATGTAGATGTTGAACGACCTGTCTTGGTATTAGGCTATAATGCCAACCCTCTACCCGGTGGCATACATACTCCTCAGGAGTTATGTCACTGTAGCATGCACGACAATCACAGACCCCACATTGCTGTCACTGCTGCACAACTGCAAGCCATGCTCCACTGTGGTAACACACACACACATACACACACACACACACACACACACACACACACACACACACACACACACACACACACACACTCAACCCATTGAGTGACCTGGACTGCCTTGTGGACAGCTCACATGTGTGTCGCCCATAAGCAACCTGCGGTGGAATGGGGACCCTATCCACATCAGGCAGGGTATCTACCTAAACCTTTGCAGGGGTAACCTGGTCAACTGGATGGTTAACATCACATACACCCTTGGTATACCACCTGTATCCCTGATGGATAGGGACATCAGCTGCTGCCTTGCATACGCATGTGCTAACATGTGGGCTAGGAATATGTATGCTCAAGGTCCATAGTCTAGTAACCTGAGATAGTACCAGCACTTCCAGGCATGGCCTGACTGTTGTGACAGACTGTGTTGTTATGTGTCCACAGATATAACTGCCATCAACTGCTGGTTGTCCCCTATGGGCAACGTTACAGTAACAAGTCATCCAGCCTACATCTGAGAAATAGGTAAGTGCTATTACAGGTGCACGTGGACATTCCAGGAACATCTGGGGTACACAATTACAGAGAGTGGTGCATATGTGGTGTAGGGTGACCTCCTCATAACTGTCTGACATCTTCAGTACCCAGATGTTTGCAAAATAGGTATATGTGCCTGATAGATGTAGACCACCCTGCCAGACAAAATGTGTATTCCAGCACACCAGGTGGAATATACATTATGGTTGCCCACAGAGTTTGGGGCATGTGTCTGTGACATGCCAGACCCCTGGGGACACAGTAATGGTACATGAATATCTGGTACTGTACCCATTCCCTTACTTTTCATGCTCAGTATGTATGCACTGCTGCTGAGCCAGCGCTAGCAGCATCCTCCACTACTAGTACCTATAACCTGCTGTCCTGCTGCAGGGGCTCACCAGGTATCCTAGCCATAGGTGTCAGGCATTCAGATAAAGGTGTGGGGTACACACTGATCTATCCAGAATATGTCAGGAATGGTCAGGGAGACCTGGACAATCTGTGAAATAATCCTGTATGACATTAGCAGATTGAGACAAGCTCAAGGATGGTACATGATGTGAGATGCCAGCTGTATCCACCAGTACGTACTGTCAGTGTGACACCCCTGCACTGGTCCAGTAATCAAGGAGCCTCAATCCTCACTACTACCATCGGTGAGGGACATACACAATGGGAGGATGACAAATACACACACAGTAAAGTACAATTACCCTTCAGAGCACACAGAGTTCACAGTCAGTCTGGGGCTGGTTTCTCTTTCGCTCTCCAGATCCGCAGTAAGACTCCTCATTGGCACAGCTATATGGTTAACATCTCAGCAGAGAGCACCCATGCCAAAACATTCATCACCCTCTCTGTCCAACTTGTTTGTGTCCCTGCCCAAGTAGCTGACACTCACACTTTGAGATTTGATTTATGAATCTCACACACACCCACGCACGCACACACACACACACACACACACACACACACACACACACACACACACACACACACACACACACACACACACACACACACACACACACACACACACACACACACACACACACACACACACACACACACACACACACACACACACACACACACTCACTCACTCACACACCAGGTTTACCAGCTATGGCCGCTTTTGCCCACACTTAAAGGTAGTTCCAACTGCCACAATCTAGCTCTTTATCAGCTACTGTAAAGCCCTTACTAAAGGGTGATGAATCTTACTGTGTGATGTGCCTGTTAGCCAAATGATAAGTATGACGAAGACAGAGCCTATTGTAGTGGGCTATACAGTGTCACCAAATACACATGCAAGTATTCTCAGGGCTTACTTAGTTCTATACAGACCAGATACAATTACATGGTTTACCTATATTTAATAATAACTAATAAAGGAACAAAACAATACTCAATCAATACAGTAACAACAGAGTTCAGACTCACAGGGAATAATTTCAGACAACATTGCAGGACATTCTGAAATAATTATTTATTTATTTATTTATTTTATTTTATTTTATTTTTATTTTACATTTGTTACCCGGGAAAAAAATCCGACTGGATACAATGTCCTTTTTCAGCGGAGGCCCGGGGAGAAAAGCTCCATCATTATACAAAATACAGACATTTCCAAAGTTATAAAATTACAGAGAGTGAAAAAGTCAAAAAGTCAAACAAACAATCAGATTGCAGAATTCATTTGTTACCAATGCATATAAGGAAATAAAAAAAATTATGACAATGGACAAATTCAAGTAGATAATAGAGACTAGGAAATGTGAGTCAGGAGGTGAGCATTGGCAGAGCCAGTGCTTCTGATAGTGGTGAAACAGTTGTTTCTGGAAATGGGGTAGAGAGGTAGAGGAAAGAATACTGGTGGGAAGAGAGTTCCAGACTTTTCCAACGGCGTTTGGAAAGAGTGCATCTCCTCCAGTATTATAAGCTTTGACCATCTTTATGAGTGGTCTGTTCAGAACGTAGACTGTTAAGATTAGAGTATGGAAGGACTAGGTTCTGAAGTGAAGGACAATTGTCGGGTTTTGAGAATTTTATGTACCTCAGTGAGTTGGGTAACTCTAACAAGGTTGGGGAGTTCAATCCATTTTAGGTTTTTTAGGTTGGTGCAATGATGGGTCCTGTATGGAGTTCCTGCTGCAAATCTAGCTATATGATTATATGAGCTGGATAGTTTATCAAGTATGGTTTTGTTAAGATTGGTGAATATTGCAGATGAATAAAGAAGGGTGGAGAGCAAATGTGTTCGGGCAATGGTGACTTTAGTACTTGGTGTTAGGAAGTTTTTAATTCTATATAGCGATCCTAATTTTTTGTTTACTGTTTTGATGGACAGGTTGATATGCATGTCGAATTTCAGTTTATTATCAATAGTAACTCCTAGCAATTTCGTGTGGGGGTCTGGGGAGATGATAGTACCATTTTTGGATGTTAAAGAGACATCAATAAGATGATTTTTATGAGTTGGTTGAAAGATTAATAATTTAGTTTTTTTAGGATTTAGGATTAACTGTCGTCCTAATAGCCAGTTTTCGACTTTGGTGAAGCAGTTTTGGGTTTTAGTTAGTAGTCTGTCTGGAGATGTATCTGAACAAACCAGTGTTGAGTCTTGGGCATATTGGATACAGGTGGCCCCAGGAATGACTGTATGGAGGTCATTAATGAAGACCGAGAAAAGAAGTGGCCCCAAAATGGACCCTTGAGGGACCCCAATGGTATTTGGTAGTAAAGTGGAGAGAGTATTCTGCCACAATACTGCTTGTTTCCTGTCTGAGAGGTAGGCTTTAAACCAGTCTAGTGTCAAGTTATCCAGGTAGAGATGTTTTAGGGTTTCCATGAGTAGTTGATGGTTGACCATGTCAAATGCTTTTGATAGGTCTAGAAATAAGGCAGAGGACACTTTCTTGTCATTACGGTTATGGTTTATTGTGTCAGTGAAGGAGAGAAGGGCAGTTGTGGTACTGTGTTTGGGTCTGAAACCATGCTGGGAGTTGGCTAGGAGGTTGTTATGGATAAGATAGTGGAGTAGCTGTTTGTGCATACATCTTTCCATAATTTTGGCTAATGGGGACATTAATGCTATGGGCCTATAGTTAGATAATTCAGTGGCTGTCCCTCCTTTATGGAGTGGTATAACATGGGATATTTTCCATAAAGTTGGTACTATTGACTCCGAAAGTTCGATTAATGAGGATAGAAACTGGATAGGCTATAACATCTGCAGCTTTTTGAAGGTATTCTGCTGGGAGTAGATCTGCAGAGGGGGTAGATGGCTTAAGTTTCTGTAAAAGGGCTCTTATTGAAGATGTAGGGACACTTTTTAGGAAAAAGGTCTTTACAGGTTGTGGTAATGTATCCATGATCGGTTGGTTACAAGAGGATAGTTGGTTGGCTAGGGTTTTGATAATGTTTGTAAAGAACATATTGAAGGTATTGGCTATTTCTATGGGGTCTTTATCCATTGCTGTTTCAGGAGTTGGAGTGGATGATTTACCTGGGTGGAGAAGGTTATTCAAGCCTGCCCAGAATTTCTGAGGGTTATTATGGTGCTTATTCTGTAATAAACAATAAAAGTTTTTTTTGTCTGCTACTATGGCTTTTTTCGTTGCATTTCTTAGTTGTTGGAATTTCGTACGGTCTAGGATTGATTTGGTTATACGCCAGGTATTCCAAGCTTTATTTCTGAGTTTTATTTTGAGTTTGGATTCAGTTGAGAGCCAAGGGGCAATCTTTGTTTTAGTTTTGATGAGTCTTTTGGGGGCATGGGTATCTAGTATGGATAGGAAGCTGGTATTGAAATGTTCTACTGCTTCATCTATAGTAATAGGTTCATAGGTTCATAGGAAGATATTAGGCTATTGGTTTGGAGGCCCTTACAGGCCTAGCCAAGACTTTTGAAAATGTTCCTTCAAAGTCAGCACCTGCTTCCCCTGTTCAGCAGGGACACAGGTGGGATCCCAGAGGTGTATGTTCTGTTTCCCATCCAGTCGTCCAAGTTCCTCTTAAAGAGGCCTAGAGAGGTACTCTGCATGACATGGAGAGGGACTCTATTCACACAGTTGGCCACGTCTTTGGGACACAAATCTATCCTGCAAAGAAGTTCTATTCATGTGAAAAAACAAACAGCAATTCATGTCACAGATCAGGTTAAGGCCTTGAGTGCAGGTTGCATGAGTTTAGTTTGTTTTACAGATATGCAGCGACTCCATCAAGGCTGGGCCAGACATGGCCTTGTATGCCAGACACAGGTCACCTCTGAGCAGTCTGTATGAGACTGAGTAGAGGGATAGGGCTTTTAGCCTATCTATACAGGATAAGTGTTGAGACCCTGGAATTTCCTGGTCAGGAACCTCTGTGGTCTCTCCAACTGCTGCATGTGCATGGCATGGTACATGTCGAAGGGGGTATTGTACTCAGTAATGGGTCTGATAAGGGAGGAGTACTGGGATGTTATGACCACCTTGTTCCTGGATGACATACCCTGATTTATGAGGTGGGCCATGTAGACAGCCTTCTGTACAATGGAGGCAACGTGGTGGTCAAAAGTCAGGTTGCTATCAACCTGGGTGCCCATGTCCCTCATGACTGACTGCATGCTTAGTACATTGTTACTAATGTCATAAGTATTGGGGATGACAATTTCTTCAAAGGGGATAATGATGCATTTCTTGGCATTCATTTTGTGGCCATGTTTCTGGCACCAGTCATGATTTTGGGTAAGGTCCTCTTGGAGGATGTTCACATCACTAGAGGAAATTAAGACAGCACCCAGCTTGCAGGCATCTTCACACTTGGTCGGCCACAGACCACTGGTTGTGGCTTGCACCTTAGACAAATATATGTAAAACAGTAGAGGCCCCAAGACTGAGCCTTAGGGGTACACGCTTGTTATTGGTCTACTACTAGAGGTGGCTTCCCTTACTTTGAGTTGGCCTACTAGAAATGACTTCCCCTACTTTGAGTGGGTTTTATCAGTGAGCCAGTTACCTACCCATCTGGTAACATACTGGCTGATACCTAGCCAGGGGGTTTATGTATTATGCCTGAGTGTGGAATAGTGTCAAAGGCTTTTGCTAGGTCAATGTAGGCACTGTGCACCATCTTCCCCTTGTTCTGGCTTTGGTAAATGTTTTGAAGAAGTCAACCATATTTAACGGCCATGATCTCCCTTTGACAAACCAAACAGTGTGGGATGCAATGTTTGGATGTTGCCAATGTCCTTGTTTATAAGGTTGATGATAGCGAATTCCATGGCCTTGCAGATCAGGGTTGTTAGGCTGATGGGCCTATAATTGCCTGGGTCAGTGGATGCTCCACCATTGTGTAGGGGGATGACAGTGGCTGTCCTCCATGCAGCTGGGATGAAGCCAGTGCTCAGGCTGTGGTTGAATAAGGTGTCTAATGGAGGTGCTAGTTCATGCCTGAGTTCATGTAGGATACAGGCAGGGATGTTATCGGATCCCATGGAGACTTTATTTTTTGCCTTTGAGAGGGCATTAAGGACCTGCTCCATGGTGATGAGGGGAGGGGGCAGGTGCTAAGGATGTCCTGGTGTACTGATGGGGGGCGGGGGGTGACAATTTCACTGAACCTGTCTTCTAGCAAGTTGGCTATATCTATGACATTTGTATATGTGGTGTTATTGACCACCAGTTTAGAGTGGTTTTGGGTGCTGCCTTTGAGATTGCAGACATGTGTGAAGAAGGCCTTGTGATTGTCCTTTGTGGATGTGGCCAATCTGGACTTGAAGTTAGCCTTACAGTATTTCACCAGTGACCTTATTTGCTTGTTCAAACAAAGGAGGGATTGCTTCAAACTTGGCACCTGCTCCTTCTTGGCCCTGGACAGCAATTGCCTCCTTCTATGATAGAATGTGTTTATTGCTGCTGTCCTCCAGACAGGTTTACTCATTCTTGATGAAGATGATTTGGTCCTGTCAGGTATTGCTAAGTCCATACAGCTATGTAGGTGCTCATATATATTCCTGGTGTTGGCTTGGACATTAGTGCTAGTTCTGCTAGTTCCAACTGAAGGGATAGTGGCTGTGCAGCTCCTTATACCTGCTCTGAGGAGAATGTAGTCAGCTTTGGACATTTTTTTATGTAACCCTGAGAAGGGGGGGGGGGGGTGTCAGTGAAGATGATGACTTCAAAAGTGATCGCTTTATGGTCGGATCTTACCAAGGAGGATGACACTGTAGGAGTGCTACAGTGGCTACTCATGTTGGTTAGGACCAGGTACAAGATAATTTCACCTCTCATAGGGGGTGTCAGCTAGCTGATCCAATGCATTGCCATTGACGAAGTTGTGGAATCTCTGGCCATTTATGTTTGGGCTAGAATAGGTCCTGCACTCTATGGTTGGGTAGTTAAGGTCACCCAGGATCAGGGTAGAGGGCTGAATCTTGATGGACTGAGGTAAGTCCAGATAGGTGGAGTGGGTGTCCTGAGTCATGGTTGGGGGTCTGTAGCTATGAATTGAATATATGTTTTGTCAGCAATTAACTGCACTTGCAGTGTCTCCTGTGCATCATACAGTTTGACCAGCCTGGACATATGTATGCCTTTGCTAAATATTGGAACTCCACATCCTTTGGCTTTGTAGCCCTCCATATGGGGTCTGAAAGTATGGTAGAGTGGGCAACCTGGTAAGGCTGGGGTGCTCTCCACAGCTTTGAACCAGGTTCCAGTGACTGCACAAATGTCAGAATTCTCCAGGGCAAGGAATGCTTGTAATGAGTGCAGTTTCATGCTCAAACTCCTAGCATTTACCAGCATTTCATTTATATGAATTATTCATGTTGATAATATTGTAGTCACGATTTTGGCTAGAAAAGGCACTATGAGGGAGGCAGGAGCCTTTACCAGAAGCCTAAAGCCCAGGGGAGATAGATGAAGGCCATCTGTGGCAAAGCATCATGGTCTGTCAATCTTGTACTGGCTTTTGACTGAGACAGCAAGAACCCTAGGTTCTTAATGTGATTGCATCTCTCATATATTATGTTCTTAGGTGGTAGTGGTAGAGGGTTGTCTGTGTACATCAGGCAGTTGCTACACTGTCTCACATTATCCGTCCATGGTTATTAGAATCTGTGGAACAGAGGCCAGGGATAGTAAAGTGGTTACTGTCTGAGGAGAGTATCTATAGGTGTGAGTATGGTTGGATAAAATCAATACAGTAGCTGCAGGCAAGGGCCTCACTCACACAGGAGTGCTGGTAAGGTAAAAACTGCAACTGAGATACCCTGTAAAGGGTTAAGACAGCATAGTGGTGGTGTGCAACAGGCAAACAAGCACAAACACATACAGATGCTGGTTTTAAATACCACAAAAACAAAGGTAAAATAGCGACACTGGAACTGACCAGCCAACCCTTGTCCCTGAGCTCTTAGGTCAACACCCTATGCCAGACCAGTTTCAAACAGTTCACTTACTCCCATTAAGTGCAGGCAGCACCTGACCAACACAAGATGGTGTAGCAGGAAACACAGGAATCACACAAACAGATCTGAATACAGCAAAACCTGTAACCAGACTATGTAAAGATATTTCAACTCTGTTTATGTCAATTTAACACAGGAGAACAGATACACACTTAAATATGAAAGTAGCAAACAAGAGCAAACTGATTTAAACAAATCAACCAATTACCTAATAAAAAAAGCTCAAAACTGAGCCCTGTTCCAGCCATATTCAATCAAACATGTTCTAACTGCACACTCCTGCCACTAGGCTGCAGGGGAACCATCTCCAAAAAGATGGTGTGGATTAGTGCTCATGTTATACAAACAAAGCTAGATTCAGCAGATCTGAATTTAGTCTAGGATACAACAAACAAGGTGCACCAGTTTCAGAAAGAAACAGTGCAAATAACCAAGCACAATAAACCTTTAACCAGCAATTCCCAGCTCAGAAGGGTAAACATCTACCCTCTCCCCCCACAAGAATGTGGACCACAAACCTTCTTAATGTACAGTAAATGGCCTGAAGCCCAAGTGATTAAATCAAAAGGCTTAGAATATCAGTTACAATTTAATCAGGCTACTAACAAGCAGTAATAAATACAGCAGAATAAGTGCAACTGAGTACTTTTAAGAACAGGCAGCAAAGGCAAAATAAACTAATAAAGTTGGAAGCAACACAAATACAGTACAATTATTTTATTACATTTAGTGGGAAGGGAAGAAACACAATAATTTACATTTGGGAAACCAAGGGGAGGGTCTTTCCAAATGTTGTCTCTCTACTCAGTAGAATAATATGATAGGATGCGACTGGGAGGAGCCTCCTACATGAGACTTATAGTAGGGGCATACAACTCAAAAGCCACCACATTTAAGAACACAACAAGAACTGGGTAAGTGGGAGGAGGGAACTCTTAAAACTCCAACAGAACAGAATAATTAAAACAAACCAAATGTAAGACTAGAATAAGATACAAAATAGAAGTGATCAAACCTTCGATAAAGGACTTCAAATCAACATTAAATGCAGAGATGCCTGATACTTGGAGCACTGCCGACCACACAAACATCAGACAGATATCCTATATTCCCATCTATATGTAAACTATTTTACATTTCCCTAGGTCCTTACTATTAGCAAGGCACAGACACATACAACATCTAAAGGTCTTTCTATGAGACAGGTCTGAAAGTAATAATCAACATTACTGCTGAGTTAGTTCAGATTACATCAGTGTGTGTCACCTGCCTTCACTTCCCAGGCTAACAACAACTAACATACATTTTAACATTTCTGTGTCAGAAGTACATATCTGTCTGATGTTAGTGTAGAACTGTAAGTCATAACACAGTTAAACACTTTTACATTTTCAACCTAGTAATTATTTAAGTTTCAAGACAATACAAAAACCTCTAGCTGTAGACATTTACATCTGCTTGCTGCACTGATCTTAGATACCATATTTGTAAAACAAGTTCAGAGTATTTACTTGAAGTTTTGCAACTTATGGCTGTATGTTTGACGCTTACAGCTTCTACTATTAAAACATACATTTGCAGAGGTAATACTTTATATACATTTCTGTTCTTTGCCAGTACAGTACACTGTAGTGACACTCCTGAAGCTCAGTCATACCTCTCACCCTCTTAACACAAGAAACCTGGAAAAAGCACAACAAAATGGGGGGACAAAGGGCCATAACTAGGGACAGATTTTAAATATTGCTCCTATAAACTTCAAAATTTGCTAGAGTAACAGGGCTTGTTTTGACATACATTTTCTGAGGAATTTAAATTCTGCAACTCCATCATCATTTAGTGACATCATTGCTCATATCATCCTAGTGATTTGGCAGAAAAACACAAATGTTATGTGGAGCAGGCCAGGACTATGAGGCAATAACATGGGAATTCTGAGGAAATCTGTATAGTTTACAGGTATGTATGTCTGGCCATTGTTAACAGACTTTCAAATTCTGTAGCAGTGTACTGTGTACATGTGTGTTGTGGTGAGCAAGGAGACAGGCAGATGTGAGTGTCATAGATCCTTTTCTATCTGACTGTGCATGCTGCTACAATTGATGCTGGTCTATCAGCTGTGCAGAGGCAGACTGAGACATTTCCCTTAAAACCACAACATCCCCCAACCCTTTATGTTTGGCTGTTGTGTGGATGCCCTGCTCTAGATGTTTGGGAGCAATGTTAGGTCTGTAGCAGGTAGTTGGACATACTGCTGCATGTGTAGCAGGCCACTGCTGCTGCATTCTGGCCAGGAGTCAGACTAAGGATTGTGAAAACATTGGGGGAGAGCAAGCTGTAACTGTCAGTATGGGTGCAGTGTCAGCTGTTGTGTCACAGCATGGCCTGGTTGAGGGTACCCACAACAATCCAGGTGAGGCATGTGCAAGTGGTGCATATGTTACATAATAGTGCCATCCAGGGAGAATTAGGCAACATGTGGTACACATATTCATAATTGTGAATTGCGTCCCAACCTGCAGGACTTTAACGTTCTACTGTGGGTGGCAGTGACTGCAATAGGAGCAACCTGTTTTGCTGGATATTGCAGGATTCCATTATTCCTATGTTGTATTGGCATGCATGTAGTTGTCATGCCACAAACTGGGCTGTGAGCCAGGACTGTGGGTTTCTACATGTGACAGATGCTAGAACTGTAACATATGGAGCTACCAAGTCATTCATATGGCAGATGTATTTGTAATCCATATGTCCATGCATACAGTGTGTGACACAGGATTAGCGTGGACATGTATGTTCTAATGGGTATGACGTGTGATGCTGAGCTGTCTGTCATGCTTTTGTAACCTCAAGCTGTACTGCCTTGCCAGCATATGTGCACACAGAGTAGGTTTTATGAGGACTCTGCCATGAATAGTGGAAGCAAGCAACTGTGGATATTCAGTAACAGTCTCTGCAGTTGTCAGCTCTACCAGATATTGTAGACCTCCTGTACATCCAGCTACATTATTTGTCTATGCACTGGTTCTTTGTCTGTGTCAGAAGCCCAAGTGCACTATAATTTGGACCAGTATATATAGGAGTAGTGTGTGACTGGCAATCAGGATATATTTGTGAAAACAGCTGTGCTACTCTACAGGTCAGTTGGCTTACTGGTATGCTGCTCTGACTGTAGTTCAGATGGGGCTGGGTGCAAAGTTTGTCATGAATGTATTTTTCACTAAAGTTACATCCCCGCAGTGCATGATATATTTACAAATGCATCAACTCCCCGAAGCTGATTTGGTATAGTGTTGTGTTGCTGTGACTCTGGTTCAGAAGATCCTGTGCCCAAAACATGGCAGCTTTGTCTTTTTTTCTTACTGTTACATGACGGTAATGCATGATATGTTCACAAAAGCATTTTGAATTCCCACAGCTGGTTTGGTATAGTGGTGTGGTGTTCTGATTCTAAAGCGGTGGGGCCTGGGTTCAAGACCTGCCAGTGATGATGTTTTCCCTAATGTTACATGACTGTAATGCATGATATATTTGCAAAAGCATTAGCACATTTTCACTGGAGAGTTGGTGTACTGGTGTGTTACTCTGACTCTAGTGCACAAGGTCCTGGGTTCAAGACTTAGCAGTGATGACTTTTTTCCCCTAATGTTAAATGACTGTGATACATGATATATTTACAAAAGCATTAGCAATTCTCACAGCAGATTTAGTGTAGTGGTAAGCTCCTCTGACTGTAGTGCACAGGATCCTGGATTTGTGACCTGGCAGGGCTGGTTGTTTTGTTGCTGGAAAGAACAGTGGTTGAATGAGATAGAGTGATTAAAGCAGTTTTAAGCAGGTTTGCATGATGCTAAGTGATGCCAGGAGATGATTAACTTCCCTTAGCTTTGCTTAGTGGTGCTTAGTCCTGCTTAAACCTACACTAATTCCAAACAGTGAAAAGAAAAAAGAGTTGATAGGAAAGTGGTGAAACGGGGGCAAGCAGGGGGAAATACATTATGAAAGGCAGCTAGATATGTGCAGGACTGGTGTAGGAAAGGAACATAGCTCTCCATTTCCTGGCCAGCAGTAGTTGTGAATGATGTGGACAATTTGGAATTTGGAGCCTCACACCCCACAGGGAGGGGTATGGGGACATAAGTTTGTTGATTAATTGGTGGGATGATTGATTCATGGTAGTGTATGTGGGGGCAAAATAGAGAATTATGTATTGGATGAGATTATTTTTGTGGGGACAGATGGCCCTTTTTTATTTTTTAAGGTGAGAGTAGGATGTTGGAGAAGGGTTGTAGGTATGTTTGGGGAGGTAAATTGGGTAGGAGAGGTTGCTTTTGCAGACATACAAGACTACAGACAGGGGAAGTGTATGACACACAAGGGGGTAAGCACCTTGGACAGAGCAGGTGGTTGGGAATCAGAGGGCCACGTGGCCCCATATGGAAACAGTGGGACTGAGGTCCCGACCCTTGGCCAGTCACCACTGCCCCTTAATGGCTATGAAGGCGGCTGTGCTGGGGGCTGGATGATGGGGCCAGCCTGCCCCTCGAGGTGTGCCAGTCTGCCCTCGATCTGGTTCAGGTGTGCATCTAAGTCCCTCCAAATGACCATGCGCACCATATCTGTGAACTGGTGTCGGGTGACAAGGTCCTCTCCACGTCTGCAACTGGGGAGAGGGGAAGGACTCCATCCCCTGATGTGGTTCCACACAAGGGTGGTGCAGGACCAGTGGAGGAGGCAGTTTAAAGTTGGGTCCCAGAATTGCTAGCCAGATGAGGTGGGACAGGAGGATCTGCTGGGATTGACCTTCCCAAATGTGCTTTGGTGTTAAGGTGTTTCAAGGTGTATCGGTTAGTCAAGAACAAAACATTTCAATTTTAGTTATAACAGCATGCATGGGTGTTCCAATTAACCCAGAACAATAGAATTGGGGAAATTGCATGGCAAACAGCACACATGCATAAATGGAATAACAGTCATTATTGTAACAACATACTAGTAACATTTGCAGCAATAGGCCACCAACAATGGAATTTCAACAAAGTATGTTAGTACTGAACTGTTTAAATATATGAACAATAATGGGTCAAATGTCCAAACATTAGGTTTTGAGAACAACATTCATGTAGTATATGAATAATAATTACTGAAGCAGATAAGGGGTGGGTTGAGCGAAAAACTTTCCATTACCAACTGTATAGGCTAATCTTTTTCACAACAGTACTGTTCAATACTGTACATGTCTGCCCTCACTTTACATCTACCTGAGGCCTATAGCTACTGTAACATGTACATACCTGTGAATCTGTTGACCTGGAATGCTATGAGGCAAGCTGTGACAACTGTAGGTACACGAGTAGAGGGGACTTGTACATATCAAGGTTACATGTATGATTAACAAGGTGTACCTTGCACTGGTATTGTGTGAGTGTGCTAATGACATACTTCTACTGGATTTATATCTGTGTGCAAGGTTATTGGCAACAGTGATCAGTAGCCATGACAGCATGACATTTGAGAGACATGTATCGGGAAGAGTACATAGTGTATATAGCTATCCTGCTGTCATTTGTTGGCATGGGGCTGAGCACTGGAACATTAGTACACGATTTATTAGTATACCCTTCACACAGCTAATACAGTTATTTATTTACCTGTGAGCCCTGTGGAGAAAATATCTGTTAACACTGCCTGACAGTTTCTACAAATACTCAGGATTACTTGTGTGTCACTATGAACACATCTTCGTACCAGTCCCTGGATCCAAACTGTGGTCTGTGTGTGCAAAATGTAACAAGCGATGTATGTATTTTTCATCACACTGAGTTACTGGAGCACTGCTGTCTGCTACTTGACTGATTTCTGCCTACAACTCACTTGGTTACACATTCTGACCTTGTAATATAAGTGGAATATCAAAGTGTCATGTGTGATAGATAGTTAGTGAACTGTGTATTACTACTTTGCATGCAGGTGTGCACATTTAACCCCTAGTGAATGTGATTATGTGTGATCTATACAGACCATAGCAGGCTACTGCATTGCATACCCAAACCATACACATTTGCACATCATATATTTGCAGTCTCCACCTATTATAGTCTCGTACTAGTTGTTCTATGTGGCCGTCCATGTTATGAGCCCTCTCCTCTGCAGCTGTGGGGAGAAAACACACCATTATGCATACCTATATATCAGATATTCATACTATAATTTGATATATCACCTGTAGATATGCTTACAAACTTCTAGGGGCATTCTAGGCCTGTGCATCTTGGATCCATTGGGCCAAGACCTCCCCCTTCCTCCATCTCAGTTCATCATAATAATGATGGACCTGCTCATCACTTCAGGGGATGCCAGTAGCACTGGTGAGCTCACATGCCAGATGGTCCTAGACCTCATACTTGTATTCTGAGCCCTGGTATTGGCTCTGCAGCAGTCTGTCATTATGGTCCTTCACAAGTAGTCCAGCCATGACCCTGGACTCAAGGATGCCCCAGCACTGTGCCCAAAAGCTCACTCACTCACCTGCCATACTTTCTACAGGGATCAAATTCTAACAGGTTCATAGGATCATAGGAACTTACTAGGCTATTGGCCCTGATGGCCTTATAAGCCTACCCAGGAGTTTAGCCCATGCATAGACAAACCAGCAACCGATGCCCCTGTCCAGCAGGGACACAGGTGGAATCCCAGGGATGTATTATCTATTTCTCATCTAGTTATCCAGGTTGTGCTTAAAAAGGGGTAAAGGGTAACTCAGCTTGACGTAGAGAGGGGCACTATTCCATAGATGGGGGAGTATTTGGGACACAAATCTGTCCCACCAACAAGTCCTATCAATGTCATAGACTAGGTTGAGTCCACGTGTGCAGGTTACTCGAGTGGAGCTTGACTTGCAGATATGCAGCAGTCCCATCAAGGTGGGGTCCAAAATCACCTTGTATGCCAGACAGAGGTCACCTCTGAGGACTCTGTATGACACATAGTGGAGGGATAGGGCCTTTAGCCTATCTGTGTATGGTAGATTTTTGAGGGCCTGGATTCTCCTGCTGAAGAACCTCTGTGGTCTCTCCAGATGCTGCATGTGCTTTGCGAGGTACATACTGAATGGGGCATTGTACTCAATAATGGGCCTTATCAGGGAAGAATACAAGTGCATTATGACCTCCTTGTCCCTGTATGAGATACCCTTACTTATGAGTTGGGCCATGTAGGAAGTTTTCTGTACAATGGAAGCAACATGGTGGTCAAAAGTCAGGTTGCTATCATTCTGGGTGCCCAAATCCCTCACAACTGACTGTGTGCTTAGGACATTGTTATTAATGTGATAATTTGTGGTGACATCACTCTCCCCAAAGGGGATGATGATGCATGTTTTGTATTCAGCTTGAGGCCATGTTTCTGGCACCAGTCATTTATTTGGATGAGGCTCTCTTGGAGAATGTCCATATCACTAGGGGAATTGATGACAGCTCCCAGCTTGCAGTTATCTACAAACTTGGTTAGCCATAGCCCACTGGTTTTGGCCTGCACCTCAGAAAAGTATATCCCACATAACAGAGGCCCCAAGAACAAACTGTGGGGTACACTGCTCGATATGGATGTCCTGCATGAGGTGGCTTTCCCTATTTTTGACTAAGTGGGTTCTATCAGTCAGCCAGTTAGCTACCCATCTGTTAACATACAGACTGATTCCTAGTTGAGACAGTTTATCTATTATGCTGGAGTGGGGAATATTGTCAAAGGCTTTGGCCAGGTCAAGGTAGGCAATGTGCACTGTCTTCCCCTCATTCATGGCTTTTATGACTGTTTCAAAAAAGTTGACCGACTGTAACAGACATGACCTCCCCTTCATGAAGTCAAACTGTGGGGGATTGAGTGTTTGGAGGTTGCCAATGTCCTTGCTAATGAGGTCCATGATAATCCATTCCATGGCCTTGCAGATCAGGCTAGTTAGGCTGATGGGTCTAGAATTTCCTGGATTGGTGGATGCTCCACCTTTGTGTAAAGGGATGACAGTGGCTGTCCCCCACTCAGCTGGGACAAAGCCAATAGCCAGGCTTTGGTTGAATAGGGTTGCCTAATGCTGCTGCAAGTTTCTGCCTGAGTTCATGTAGGATGCAGCCTGCTATGTTATCATGTCCCATGGAGGCTGTATATGTTGCCTTTGAGGGAGCAGTGATTACTTGATCCTTAGATATAAGGGGAAGGGGGCAGGTACTGGGAATGTCCTGATTTGCTGATGGGGGGACAGAGGGGTGAAATTTTCAGTGAATCTGTCAGCCAGCAAGTTTGTTATATCTATGGCATTTATATGTGTGGTATCCTTGACCACCAGTTCCAAAACAGATCTGGGTGCTACCTTTGAGATTATGGACATATGTGAAGAAGGCCTTATGATTGTCTCTAGTAGATGTGGCCAATCTGGACTCGAAGGTTGCTTTGGAGGATTTCATTACTGCTTTTATATGCTTGTTTAGGCTAAGGAGAGATTGCTTCTAGTTGGGCACCTGCTCATTCTTGGTGCTGGACAGTACTTTTTTCTTTTGTTATAGAGTTTATTTATTGCAGATGTCCACCAGATAGGTTTACTCTTCCTTGTGGAGGATGATTTAGTCCTGTCAGGTATTCCTGATTCCATGCATCTATATAAATGTTCATATAGTAATTTGGTATAGTTTTGGATAGTGGTGTCAGTTCCTAGAGAGGAGGAGGGGGCTGTGAAGCTCTCTATTCCATCCCTCAGGAGGCTGTAATCAGCTTTGGAAAAGTTTTTTTGTTTGACCCTAGCTAGAGAGGGGTCGTGGGAGATGGTGACTTCAAACATGACCACCTTATGGTCTGAACTTACAAGGGAGGATGATACTGCAGGGATGCTGCAGTGGTTACTCATGTTGATTAATACCAAGTCTAAGATATTATCACCTGTTGTGGGGGTATCAACTAGCTGTTCCAAAGTATTTGCATTGACAAAATTGAGGAATCTCTGGGCATTGTTTTCTGGCATGAGTAGTACTTCCAATCTATGTTTGGGTAGTTAAAGTCACCCAGGATCAGGGTAAATGGTTGAATCTAGATAGATTCAAAGAGGTCTAGATAGGCAGTTTGGGCATCATGGGTCAGATTTCAGGGCTGGTAGCTAGCTATGATCTCTATAGGGGTCTTGTCAATGGTTAACTGCACCTGGAGTGTCTCCTGTGCATCATACAGTTTGATCAGCCTGGAGGTGTATATGTCTTTAATATATATTGAGACTCCACCTCCACCCACAGTTTGCAGTCTGAATGTATGATAGGATGAGTAACCAGGTATGGCTGGGGTGGTCTCCACAGCTTTGAACCAGGTTTCTGTGACTGCACAGATGTCAGCATTTTCCATGGTTAAGACTGTTTGCAATGAGTGCAGTTTCATGTTTAGACTCCTAGCATTTAGCACCATGACCTTTAATTTGGGTTTTGTTGCAATTGTTATGTTGGTAGTTTTAACCTCATCACTTTATTGCCAGTATTCCTACCTGCACGGTTTAAATAAGGCCATATTCCTGCCCTTTGCCATCATTGGACCATTTTCAAAAATGCTGAGCAAAGCTGAGCAGTGCACAAACCCACTAAGCTTTGTTGAGCAGTGCTAAGGTGGCAAATGCTAAGAAGTGCTTAGCAGTGTGCAAATCCGCTTAGCTGAGCTGAATACTACTTAGAATGGGACTTCTTAGCAATGCTCAAACTCACTAAGCAGAGCTGAGCACTTGTAAGTATTGGTCAGACAAGTCCTGTTTAAGCATTGCTTAGCTTGGCTTAGCAGTGCTTAGCAAAACTGAGCTAAGGGCAAACAAACATTTTCATTTAAAAAGGAAGTCAGAACTGAATATTAATTACTCATTAATGATACATTATTATTAAGTGCATATGTTTTATAACTGATAACATCAGTGTGGTATATTAAGATTTACCCATGGTTGTTGTGGTTTAATCACGAGGGTGAAGCCCGAGTGACTAAATAAAAGCAATTGTGGGTAAATCTTAATATATCACAACCATGGAGTCAGTTATTGGTATTATACAATGACATTATTTAAGAGAAAAATATTTACTTTTCTTAAATAAATGTCTTTGTATACCAGTGCTGTGCTGTCCTTCCTCATTTTTCCAGTACCTTGGGACTTTTTCTGATGTAGTGAATATGCGTATGGGACTTGCAATACCACACATACCCAGTATATCAGTGCTTTGTAAAGGAAGCAACGCAGAAAAGAAGGTCTCCATTGCTCCATATTTGTTTTCTATTTTTTTTTTATATACAAAAAAAATGTCGGGCAGTTTAGGGGTAGGAGAGTGAGAGAATGGAAGAAATACAAGGAAAATCAGGTACGTGTCTTTACTTTTGAATAACATACCTGATTTTCCTAACATTTTTCTGTGCTGTGTCTCTGCTATGTCCAGAGTCCAGATTACATTTTTTTTGTTAAAAAATTATAAAATGACAATATATAGCAATGGAATAGAGTTGGGGCAACCAGACCTTTTTCCATTGTTATATGCTAGGATTTACAATGGGCACACAGATTGGGTTGAACAATCAGCATGCTTGTTTTGGAATATCAATGACCAGTCAATGTATAATTTACATGACCTCCCCCTATGTGCTGTCATTACATTACCTTGAGGTGTGACTGCACTGTATGGGACACTTGTGTTTAAATGGGAGTTTTCACTTTATATCTCCACTGACACTTGGAATTTGGACCAGCTACACTACCCTGGTTAACAAATATTAATTACTACATCATTAAATAAAATAAAAAATAATATAAAACTGCTTTCCCATGTAAAAGCTAAATGGCCTGTTTTGGTATTCGAGCTGTGCACCTACTACATGCTAAGCCATGACCAACCACTAAGTTAATGGAGCTGTCTAAATTTCAGCTATACATTTCTATATAGCTTCTTCTATAGCTGAAATTTGGACAGCTCCGCCCCCTGCAAACCCATTCAGCTATGCTTAAAATTTCAGGAAAATAAAAAAAAAATTAAACATTAATTTAAATGTAAACTGTTACCCTTCACATTATTAGATAAGTGTCCAGAGACACCTTCTTTCTTGTTTTAGTGCTGAAAAGCACTTTTACAATGCAGGAGGTGTGTTACAGATACTGTGGCACACCCCCTACATGATGTGAGTTCACATTCCAAAGTCTCTCAGCTGTACAGATTTTTGCACGATGTCAAGAGTTGTGCCTCATATTCTTGGTCCATTTGTCATGAAATTGTGTTTCCCTGACAAATCAGTGACAAATCATTAAAGACTGCAGTTAGACAATATTGAGGGACATTTGAGTTTCACACATCATACTCTTCAGAAAATCCATGTTAATGCAAGACCTGTCATTCTATCAACTTTCTAAGTTTGTAAGGGCAATATTTAGAAACTGTTCCCAGGAATGTCTGGTTTTGTATTAGCATGCATTTTCTGAATGATACGAAGTCTGTAACTTAAATGATTTTATTATTTAGGGATGTCAATCCTCAGTGATGTGCCAGAAAACCAGTAATTTTATGGGGGACAGACCAAAACTGTGAGGTAAACATCTGGACATTCTACAAAAATCTGTACAGTTGAGAAGTATGAATTTTATTTGTAAAGTGCCATATGGCACTTTCACAATGCAGGGGGTGTCACAGTAACTGTCACACACCCCCTACATTGCATTCAGTTCCCATTCATAATGTCAGTGTCTGTGGACACTATTTTCTAATGTAAAGTGCTGTACAGCACTTTCACAATGCAGGTGGTGTGTGACAGTAACTGTCACACACCCCCTGCATTAATTTCACTTACCATTAAGTATTTCGGTGTCCGTGGACACTATTTTGTTTTGTAAAGTGCCGCATGGCACTTTGTCAGTGCAGGGGGCATGTTACAGATCTGCGGGCACTGTAACACACTCCCTAGCACTCATTCAGTATCCGTGTCCATGGGTTCCTCTTAGTAGTGCGCCTTCATTAATATGTGAAGCATGCTGCTGAGCAGGGGATGCAGACACGGACACCATTCACTCCATGTAGGAATAATGCTATTCCTACATGGAGTTTACTGAATCCTGGGGTGTGTGTAAAGTTGCCTCTGAATTGTATTTTTCACTGTCACATAAACTGTAGGCAATTTACATGACTGAAGCACATTCTTTCTGAATCCTAGGGATGGTCTAAACTGCATATGGACTATGTTTTTTTTCTGTCTAAGCTTTCAATGAAAATGGGTTACAACCCAGTTATCAAAACATAAGCAAATAATAAATAATTACTTTTTTTTTGGGGGGGGGGGGGCAGTTTTGTGCATTGATAGAAGCTCGTTGAAAGTGGATGGATGTGTATGCCACAGACTCCTTTACTTCTTAACAACCAATAAAAAAATGTAAACAAAATTTTAATATATGTAGTATTCCCAAATTGTTTGTTTCTGATAAATGATTTTGTTTCACTAGTGTGAAATTTACACATCTGACATATCTGCAGAAATTGCATATTACCTACTCCCACTGAGAGGGCTAAAAGACATACTTTGAAATCTTCACATTTGCTTGTTGTCACCCTGTTTAGATATTTTGTACATGAAAGATACACCTGGACTCACCTGAAGGCCTGTGTTAAGTTGTAGTGAAATCTGTTCCGGGGGGGCAGGAATATAACCAGGCTGCACTGCAGATCTGGCAATATTTGCAAAAAATTGATAAACTACCATATAAGGATTTATACATGTTTATTACTATTGATGTGATAAATTTATATATAGTTATCCCACACACAATAAGCCTCAAATGGTTTACAGACATTTAATTGGAGCATGGGTTTGACTAGGATCACATGACATCTATGAACATTTTTAGGAAATTGTTTTAAAAAATAATTTTTCTTAAATTTGAAAAGGAGATTTTATTTTACAATGTAGAGGAATAGCTACGGGATTAACATGAGGTGGACTGTTTGCAAATATCGTCATGACACAGTGGAAGAGAAATTATTTGTTTAAATCTGTGTTTTTTAAAAAAATATATGTTCTACACGTGTTATTTGAATGATATATTCATCCTGTGGGGAGGTAAATCTGATATTATCCCTTCATTTTTGGTATACATTAATAACAGTACCACTTTTTTGAAATGTACGTACCATGGGTCAAGAATAGCATATTTGGATACTGGGCTAATGAAAGGTACAGTACATAAAAGGCTACTTTTGAGAATCTATAGGAAACCAACCTATTCCAATAGTTTCCTACATTTTTTAAGTGCACACCCCCTTTCCCATAATAGAGCAGTAGTGAAAGGGTAGTTCGTTCAAGCTGCCCGAATGACATCCCTGGACTAAACTTTCTGGGATGAATGCGTACTACTTAAAATCATGTTTTTACACTGTGGGTATCCTGCTTTTCTTGTGGATACCCTTCTGTTGGAAGTTATAAACAAAAGGGAAAGAAAACACTTTGTTCCTTTATCAGGGGTACTTTGGTACAAACAACTATTGCTACTGCGGTGATTGGTACAAATGAGTTTAGTAATACAAACTGTAATATTAATTATCATAACACCTTCATCACTACTTAATACCAATGTAAGTTGAACAACAAAAAGTATTATTGAGAAAAACTGGAGCCTTTTATTTGATGACAGGAAGTTAAAAGAAAGAGTGGGTGAATGGCTGAAAGTTGTATTTAGAAAAGGTACTAACCTAAAACAAATATTTCAGAAGAAAAAAATCTATGTTGAAAAGTAATATAGCTATGAGCAAATGTGGGCAATGCCCATATTGTAAATTTATTTTGGTGTGTGATAAAATTAAAATTAATGGCATTAACATTAGTTTAGTTCAGAAGTTCACTTGTAACACTACTGGGGTTGTGTAGTGTGCACAGTGCATGGATTGCCCTGGTTTTTATATTGGCAAGACTGAATGAAAATTGCGAGAGAGAATCTATGAACATACATATGATATAAAGAAGAAAAGGGACATGAATACCCTTTTCAAACATATTCATGATTACCCAGGGCATAATTTCAAGTTTATGATTATTGGACATTACAACTAGAGAGACATGAACTATATTGGCAGCTAAAATTGAATGCCACTAGCTGGCCAGGACTCAATGAACAAGTTTCAGTTAGCTGCATATTAAAACTTAAGGTTCTCATGAAAAGAATGTGTTGTATCTGTTTCATGACTGTAATATTAGCATTGATTTGATTTTATTACACAAAAAGTAATTAATGGATTTATATAACGAGGGTAGTGTGACAGCGGTGAGGTCTGCGGTGGGAGTGACGGATGTGTTTAAGGTGGAGGTGAGATTACATCAAAGATCAGCTCTGAGCCTTTTCTTATTTGCAGTGGTGATGGACAGATTGACAAACGAGATCAGACAAGAGTCCCCGTGGACTATGATGTTTGCAGATGACATTGTGATCTGTAGTGAGAGTAGGGAACAGGTGGAGGAGACCCTGGAGAGATGGAGATATGCTCTAGAGAGAAGAGGAGTGAGGGTCAGTGGGACTAAGACAGAATATATGTGTGTGAATGAGAGGAAAGATAGAGGAATGGTGAGGATGCAAGGAGTAGAGGTGGCGAAGGTGGATGAGTTTAAATACTTGGAATCAATAGTTCAGAGTAATGGTGAGTGTGGAAAAGAGGTGAAGAAGAGAGTACAGGCAGGATTGAGTGGGTGGAGAAGAGTGTCAGTAGTGATTTGTGACAGACGAGTACCAGTAAGAGTGAAAGGGAAGGTCTACAAGAGGGTAGTGAGACCAGCTATGTTATATGGGTTGGAGACAGTGGCATTGACAAAAAGGCAGGAGTTAGAGCTGGATGTGGCAGAGTTACAGATGTTAAATTTTGCACTGGGTGTGACGAGGGTGGCCAGAATTAGGAATAAGTATATTAGGGTCAGCCCAGGTTGGAAGATTTGGAGATAAAGCCAGAGAGGCAAGATTACATTGGTTTGGACATGTGCTGAAGAGGGATACTGAGTATATTGGGAAACAGATGCTAAGGATGAAGCTACCAGGTAACAGGAAAAGAGGAAGGCCTAGGATAAGGTTTATGGATGTGGTGAGAGAGGACATGCAGGTGATTGGTGTGACAGAGCAAGATGCAGAGGACAGGAAGAAATGGAAACAGATGATCTGCTGTGGCGACCCCTAATGGGAACAGCCGAAAGAAGATGATGATATATTTCAGTACTTGACAGTTTGACAACTTCAATTAGAAAAAATGGTTTGGCTATCACATGACAGTTATGTTTTTTCTATTGGTATAAAAAGAGGGTTTTAAAATGCATTAATTAATCTGAAGAAGTTTTTAATGAAAGATGAAAGCACTTATCTCTTGTATAATTTAACCACTGTTTTTAATCATATTAACTACTTCATGAATTGTGCTGGATTTGGGGTGTCCTACGGCTATTTTGGAATGTGCATGGTCTGGTAATCTTTCTATGTCTCCCAATGATGCAATGAGGAACCCATTTGGTCTCTAGCTGGAGGAAGAACTTTACAGCCCATTCATTGTCTGTCCAGGTAGACAACCATATCATTTCATTTTTTCCCCCTCAAGAACAAGAGTCAGACCTGAGGAAGAAGACTGCAGTGCTACTGTTTTTCAGGTCCCCCACCCAATCCTAGTCTAAACCCCTCCCTGCAGTGTCCAGTGGATGAAACATACGCTGTTGCCTGGGAGAGAGGCATGCTTCCATACACTGAACTTCCTGTTTTGCATGGAGTATGTTGCCACCATGACTCAGTCCCAGTCACATCCTGCAGTACTACAGTTTGTCAGCTGAGGTCAGTAGTGCAGTAGGATGAGCCATCAGCAACCACTTACTTTCATCATCCCGACCCATCCTTGCAACAAACAGAACAGGGTAGTGTCAATGTGTATGTGTGTATGAGTGTGTGTGTGTGTGTGTGTGTGTGTGTGTGTGTGTGTGTGTGTGTGTGTGTGTGTGTCTGTGTGTGTGTTTGTGTGTGTGAGTGTGTCTGTGTGTGCGCGCGCACTATATATACAATATACAAATACAATGATTTACAGCCTATTCAGTTCAGGTTAATCATGTTCATTTTTCTGTGTCTATAATATCTGTACTATATATTAAAGTTTTTGAACCACATAAGGTATCTGACCTTCCATCTGAGAGGTAACATCTATAAGACCATAAAAAAGCTTCCTTACCAACCAAGACCAAGTGCAAATGCAAGAGCAGTCACTTAGAAATGTAGTGAAACCTTTTCCCTGTATCAAGATAGCAAGTTTTATTTGTTAGCATATAAATATGAATGTTCTTGGGCAGGATTCACGAAGCCTCCGTGTAAGAGTTACAAGGCATACATGGAGGCTGCAGTTAAATGGTGTGACATCAGCATGTCATGCATATGCATGAGGGCATGCTGAATCACACCTAAGGCTAACACGGTCCGTGTAAGACAGTAGGGGGCGTGTCCATAGGGCGAGCCCTGCAAACGGACATGCCCCCAGAAGAGTAAAAGTCCCGAAAGTAAACGCCACAACAGAGTACGTGTAAATGTGAATAAACACAACACAACACATGCCCCCACAGACTATGAACATAAAATGTATAAATGAACATCTTATATATTTTTTTATAAGTTGTAAAGATGTTTGCCTGTGAGTGCACTCGTTTGCGCGGGTGTGCCCGGCGCTTAGCCACAGTAAGCAGTCAGTGGAAAAGCATATAAGAACTAAATATGCAAAGTAAGCCAAGAAGGAATAGCATAGTGGTAGAGACATTGGCTGAAGAGCAGGCAGTCATGGTTCGAGCCCCCACAACATCAATTTTTATTTTTAGTGAAATAAGCACGAAACAATTCCCTGACATATATGTACATATATAAAATTATATTTTATGTAAAATGTAATGAAATGGGCCATGTATTTTGAAGAAATGTGAGATAATAAAAAAAAAAATGTCAGATGTGCCTATAGCTGAGCTACAGTGTAACAAGTTGAGGATATCTGCCTGTAGGTGAGCAGTGTTTAACAGGTGTAAAATGAGTGCCCGTAGGTGAGCAGTATTACAACAGGTGTAAAATGAGTGCCCGTAGGTGAGCAGTGGTTTAATAGATGTAAAATGAGTGCCCGGGGTTGAGCAGCATTTTAACACGCTGAAACTGTGTGCCTGTAGCTGAGTTGAGCGTAATATGCGTGCTGACACACAAACCACGCGTAAACCAGTGTGATCCGTTTGCGCGGAGCTGCGCACCACGTCAACAAGCTAACTGACGGGCAAAGTTGAGCAAGCTGTATCAAAACTGCCTTTACACAGACACACCTCCTAGCCTGTGTAGACAGTCATAAAATATAAAAAGCAATGGCCAGGTTTGAACCCAGGATACCATGCACCATAGTCAAAGTACTGAACCACTAAGCCATGCCAGTTGCACTTAGAAATGCAGTAATAGCATGTATATAGGAATGAATAGAAAGAGGAGCATGACAAAGCAGGTTTTGTGAAGCTGATACAATTCCAAAATGGCCAATCACAGATAAGTGTGGGAAAAACAGCATATATAAGCCCCATAGGTGGGAATACACAGCATAACCGATTGTGGAACCGACTTGCTGCCAGGATGTCAGGTGTAGGAGAGGGTAGTTGCTTCCGAGCACAGAGGTGGGGCGTTGAGGAGTCCAAATATATGGTTTGGCTCCTCATCCATAATCATGAGGCCCAACTCATGCAGGGCCAGGTCCTGTGGGGAGCATATAGAGCTGAGGCGTGGGACCGGTTGGCACATGATCTCACCAGTGCCACAGGAATACCAAGGACTGGTGAGCAGGTCCATCACCACCATGTGGATCTGAAGAGATGGAAGCAGGACCAACTGAACCGTTGGATCCAGGAGGCCCGGCAAATGCCCAACGCCCCACTACTGAGTAAGTTACATGTAATTATGTATGTAAGAAATTAACCTAGCTGATATTATGGAGATGTGTATTCCAATATTACTTCATTTATATTACAGCTGCAGGTGTCTGTTCTGTGAACCGTCGAGCCTATGGCGATAGGCTGGTGTGGTTGCGCCACCAGGCAGGTCAGTAATTCTCTCCCTGTAACTGTAAATAAATATATAAGTATGACAGTTAGCAAAAGAGTGCAGTGTAGTCACTAATTAATAAAATGTGCAAGTAACAGTGTAAGAGAGTTTGCAAGTATTGCTTGATTACAAAAGTGTGATGCAGCCTGTAATCCAAACATAAAAATGAAACAAGTCTGAAATAAAGATGTCCCACCTGTAATATCATAGTACATAACCTGCAGCAGGCTGAAAAGTACAGCTGCAGAAGCTGAGTAAAACACATGTGTGAAATATATCCCTGTTGAAATGTTGAAACATGACATAAGTGAGACTGTTGGAAAGGATTGTTATAACTAAAGGTAAAACATGTCAATAAAGCCTAGAATTAAGTACCATCCTGAATTGTAAAAATAAAACAAGTGAGAGAGTGTGAGAAAGAGGTATGAATCCACCAATAAAGTAGTAATAACACCTGAATAAAGTATACTGCAGTCAGTACAGAATGAAATTAATGTGACAGGCAGAACCAAACAACAACATGTGCTGAAAACAGTACTGAAGCTGGAATGTGTGTCCCAAACTCTGGATATGTTGCTCTCAGTCTGCAATATGCAGATAGTATGGTTGTCTGAAATACCAAACATCCACAGTTGTCTATAGCCATATAAAGCAAATGTAGCAGGATGATGTAGCTGAACAGAGCCAGATATGAATGTGTATGAATATATATGAAATGTATATTGATTTAGCAGTAACATTCCTATCACCAACCTGAAGTAGTTATCACATAGGAAACTGTAGGCAGACCTGTAGTGTGTATATATCTGCAGCTAGTAGAAATGTACAGCATATGTATAGGTATTTGAAGTTGTTACTTAAATATTTCTTCACCCTACCCTATAACCACAAATAATCCATTCCACGTGAAATGGGTATGTGCAATCACAATTAACACCCCTGGACATTTGTCCTGTTGGTTCATACATATTTGCATGAACGTTGATGCATCTGCCCTGTTCATACATCCAAACCTGATGGCCTGTTGCCATCAATCAACCCTGCATGTTGTTGGAATGTGTATTGCTGTTCAAATTATGCATGCGTTATGCTTGCTGTTCAATGGCTTGAATTTATGGGTGTTTGGTTAATGGGAATACTAATGCATGCTGTTACAACTAATTGTGAATGGTATTATATGTTACTAACCCAAACTGTCATAACATAATGCAAAACATAGGATGACAGGGAAGGCGGGTTCCAGCGGACCCACCTCTCCCACCTCAGCTGGCGAGTGCACCTGGCAGTAGTGCCCAGGCCGGACCCTCCTCCGGTGACCCTGTGCCACCTGCAGGTGGAAGCGCTTCAGGGGATGGGGCTCGTCCCCCCTCTGCAAGTGTGGCCGGAGGAGAACATCCACTCACCCTCTGTAGTGTCCGGACTGTGGTGCATAGGGAGATCCGGCACTCTGTGCTTGGGCCCCTACGCCAGCTTGAGGCACGGGTGGCACAATTCACGGGTGAGCCTGCTGCCCAGCCTACACAGCCCCCAGCACAGCCCTGTCCTGGGCAGTGAAGGCACAGTTGCAACTGCCCATGGGTGGGGATCTCAGTTCCACTGTTGCCATCTGTGGGCTCATGGGCTCGATATATCCAAACATCCGTCCCCGTCAATTGTGTAACCACCCCACATGTGTCATACACCGCCCCTGTATACATCTTGTTTGTCTTGTCTGTTAACCTCCCCAACCTACCTCCCCAGCTATACCGACTTCCTGTACCTGACATACCACTCTCACCTGAAAAAAAAAAAAAAAAAGGGCACTCTGTACCCACAAAAAAATTATGCCCCATACATAGCTGCCCATTTTGCACACTTGTCTGCTGGACATGTAAACTGGCAATTACAATTGGCTGTACAACAAGTATTATTGTTGTCCTTACACCTCTCTCAGGGGTGGAAGGTTTCAAATTTCACACCAAATTACAAACATATGCACAGCTGTTGCTGACGAAGAAATGGGCAGCTATGGGTCTTTCCTACATCCCTCCTGCAAAACCTGAGCTTGTTTTCCTACTGTCCTACCCTCTTTGTGACCCCTTTTTCACCACTTTCCTATCTCCCCATTTTCTTTTCTTTCAAAGAAAATAGCTGGGTGTGCGCGAGAGTAAGCCCTTTTAAGCAGTAGTAAGTGGGTGTGCGCGAAGCTAAGCGGCAGTGCGCATGCGTGACCTCTGCGCAAACCAGCGCTAACCCGCTTACAACTGCTTAAAAGTGCCTTAGTCACTCTGAATGACAAGGCCTGTAGTTCTCTCAGCAGCAAAATAAAATACCTCCTGCAGTCCCGAACCCAGGACCTTGGAAACACTAGTCTGCATGACTTACCACTAAGCCATGTGTGCTACACAAGAACATTGTGCTGAAAGAAATATATCATAAAATAGTAGGAATTAATGTAAAGGGAATATACAAGTCTAGTACACAAAGCATGTCATGTATATTTACTGTCAAATCTAGTGGATTTGTAAAATAGTACTGTGTGCTGAGAAACAGTCATGCTAGTTGGTAGCTACTAGGTAATAATGTCACAGTAGCATCTGGCAAGCCACACACATACTCAGAGCAGGATAAACACTGCCATAGTTGAATAGTTAAGAGTTCAGACATAGCAACTGTGACTGAGTTACAGGGATGTCCCTGATGTGAAAACCAATGTCAACTGTGCCCCACTGACACCCTGCCAAATGTACTAACAGTAGGCAGAAAGGTGTAACTACACATGCAATGGTAACTATGACTGACTGAAGGTATGCACCACCTGCACGGCACAAATGGTGTACTAATACATATGCTTGAAATAACCCACAGTCACAACTGCAGAGTATCAGACTATGTCACTGGAATAACCCACTGCTATGTACCATTCCATGAGGCTGATAAAAGATGCACCAGAGAGTATCTGAGGCCTGCTCAGCAGCATGATCAAATACCCCTGTAAGTGTCAAGGCCCACACCATGGCCAGACCATACTGCATGCAGTAACACCCTACCACAACAAACACATAGGGAATTGCTGGCCAAACAGATTTAGCAAGCATTACAAGCTGTGAATGTAAATGGAAAATAGGAAAGCCATAGCAACACATAACAGGAAAGACACCTAGCAGGCATACAAATATTGAAGCCATAGCAACAGATTGCAAGGGCCACTGCTATATACCAGTTATACCACAATCCCCACAGAAAAGCACACACACCCATATACACAGTATTACTAGTCATAGGTGTCAGTTTACATACACATGGAGAACAGGACACTGGAGGAAGGAATACTCAGCTTATAGAACAACATGCATTGCAGTGTCTACAACACAGCCTGAAATATGAGAGACATACCAACCCTTACACTCACAGCACAGTGTCCACAGCAAACCAGCATGGTCCCCACCCTGATAATCTGAAAGGGCTACGCCTACCTAACAGACCTTTTTATAGCACAGACCTGTAATCACAGTGAGAACTGCAATCACTACACAACAGGCTGCATGCAATTAGTAAATGCTGGCTAACAATTGGTGCAGAGGCCATCACATGGACACGTGCAGATACCTACAAAAGCATCCTGTACTCCCAGTCCACACATGCAATACTGTCATTGCACCCGCTGGAGGTAGAGAGAGAGAGAGAGAGAGAGAAAACAAAAAGACAGAAAGAAAGAAAGAAAGAAAGAAAGAAAGAAAGAAAGAAAGAAAGAAAGAAAGAAAGAAAGAAAGAGAAAGAAATAACAAACCTGAAACAACAAAGCAAAGAGGCAGACAGCAGGCCAAGCAACTGCAAGCCTACACAAACAGCTGCAACAAACACAGGTAAGGTAAAGTACTACTATAATACTCTACATACTGTGAACCCTCCAGATGTGTTATTGGTCTGTATCTATGTATATGAGGATGTGCATAGGGATGGGT